>NC_142929.1:97456979-97686979 GCF_046866305.1 Octopus bimaculoides
GTGATATTTTCCCAGTGCTAGGCATACTTCCACAGAAGACTGGAGATGAGAGGCACCACTTGTATTTTGGTGACCTATAACTATCATGCAATGTCAAAATGAAGACACACACACACACACACACACACACGCACACGCACACGCACACGCACACGCACACACACACTCTCTCTCTCTCTCTCTCTCTCTCTCTCTCTCTCTCTCTCTCTCTCTCTCTCTCTCTCTCTCTCTCTCTCTCTCTCTCTCTCTCTCTCTCTCTCTCTCTCTCTCTCTCTCCTCTCTCTCTCCTCTCCTCTCTCTCCTCTCTCTCTCTCTCTCTCTCTCTCTCTCCTCTCTCTCTCTCCTCTCTCTCTCCTCTCTCTCTCTCTCTCTCTCTCTCTCTCTCTCTCTCTCTCCAAGCTTCTAGATTCTTTTAGTTTCTTTCTTGCAAATCCACACACAGGGCTTGATATCTCAGAAATTATAACTAATAGTGTAATTTACTTTTCAGATAATATTGAAAAATCAGTGACAGCAAATATGGCGTTCTTTTCTCTTGATATTGTTTTGGAAGGAGGCAAAAATTTCACTTGTACCCCTACAACCTTGACTCTTCTATTCACCTTAAAAAAGTATGTAATTTCTTATTTAATTTCTTATTTAATGCTTCCTTGAGGGAAGGTTGAGGTTATAATGACTGTTACAACCTACATGTAGTTACTTCTTTGTTTTGCATTTAAATATCCTCTAAAATTTCACAACTGTTACTGTATGTTTGCATGGATTGTGTCTCACACTTATCACGGTGCCTTGTTATGTGGCACACATAGCAACAGGAAACAACCACCCTTTGTTGTTATATATGGCATGATTTTTATGGTTGAATGTCCTTCCTATCACCATATAACACCAGTCTGTATACTACTGCACCGGTATTGCAATAGTGATTGAAACAAGCAAAATGAAACCCATTAATCCAGGAAAATCTGGAATAGCTAACAAACAATCAGACACTTCATAAAATTTGTGAAATAAAATGGTGTACCTCAAGGAGAGGTAACTTCTGATGTTTTGAGCAGTATCTTTCAAATTTTAACTGTTTCTTTCTGACAAATTTTTATGGGTTTTGCTGACAGGCAATCACTAGTTTCTTCAACACTAGTTTGTTTTCTTTACAGTTGAACATGGTACATTAACTCTGCCCAGCTCTGCATCACAACTTTGAAAATAAATCTCACTTGGTTTTTTAATCTAGTGATAGGAAATTATACCTGCTGCAGCAATTCATTCATATCCAAATTTATTGAAAGCATCCAAATAGATGAAATAAAGACCTGTATTTATATTAAACTTCTGAATAATGTGACGTGGATCAATAACAAGCTGTCATCTACAGAGGATGCTTGCCTACCACTGCTTAACTTTCTTGAAGACTTGATAAATTTAGTAAACTGAGACACTCTTAAGAGTGGAACTTTTTTTTATTTTAATCAACCATTGATATTATATGTATATAAAGCAATTTCCTTTTTAAATTTCATATCTTTTTTTTTACTACATTCTAAGTTTGTTTTTTCTTTTTACTGTTAATTAGTTGGTTGGCAGAAAAACACATGCAATCTGGCAGTGTCAGATGTATGTTCCGAATCCGAGCTGAATTTCGAATCTCAGTATGCATCAACAACCCTGTATTTATTCCAAGGAGCAAGGAACAGACATCAGCAGATGGTCGTAACACAGCCAACTTTGATGCCCTGACAAAGATGTTGGCTATAGAGAAATGTGATACTGTTGTGATGAATCCATTGTTTGGATCAGGTCTTCCTTATAAAGCAAAAGTATATCCCTACTTTTTTTTTTTACCTTCTCACTAGCTTTTTATTTGAACTCTTTACATTAGATGTCACTTCATTGACAAACTTACCACTCTAAATTCAACTCATCATAACATAGTTGACTTATTCTCAATAATCATCATATTTGGAATGGTTAAGTATCAACTTCTTGAATCTTGGTTCATTTCCCATCCCAGATGTATTGCTTTATTTCCAAACAAGTTTGTGAACTCACTTTTAGCTTCCAAGGTTTCAAAGAAAACTAGTAACTCAACCTTAACTGATGGAGTAGCTAACAAACTTTCATATAATTTGTAATGAGTTTAATCTTGTCCAAGTAGAAATGGTTTAACATAGATTCTGCACTTAATCCCAAGCAATAAGAATAAAAACAACAAATACATTAGTAATACACTATTAACAACAGCAGTAAATCCTATCAATGAACTCCTACTTAGCCACTGAACCCACTCAGTACAGTGACTAGATTTCCCTCAATAAACTCTGCCAGCCTTAAAATAGGGTCTACATATTTTAATGACAACAGACTTCACAATAAAACTGGAATGATCTGGGTTAGAATGTTGATCAAATGCTGAATTTAGATGACCTGTTTGACATCACAATATCATTTGTTTACATATCAAGAATACTGAGTCAGTGACTTCTGCAAAGATTTTGATTGGTTAACTTCATATCGTAAACCTACTTAGAGTTGACGAAAGTTACTCAATTACAACAATAACAAAAATTGCCATTAGTTCAACAGACTAAATAAATCATTCTGTTCAGCATTTAATTTGTGATTTTTTTTCCATCTATAAACTATACACATTCAGTTGTTAACTTGTAAATTGTTTGATGTCATTTCTCCTCAGATGATTGTTAATACAAATGTTGTTGCTGTTGTTCTGAGATTATGTGAGAAGTAGCAAGCCAATCAAAATGAGTTACAGTCTATGTCACATCCATCCTTATTCTCAAGTTAGGTGTTAGGAATCAATGCCTTTATCTCATGTCAGTGTGTACACTTCTCAATGCTTAAAAATAATTTTCTTAAAAGCAATTAAAGAATTGCACACTTACTGTACCTTCTGTATTGTAGACTAATCGTGTTGTGACCAATATTTACTGGGGAATGGGAATTCCAGATTACAAAGAAATTATTGCTCACCATCAATCAGCCATGGAATCCAAGTTAGGAATGTGAGTATATTCTGCTTATATCCTTATATACCTTCTCATTCCAGATAACTTTTACATCTATTTCCATTATATTTTTGCTTCTTATAACAGAATGTTTCCACAGAGCTGAAGATCATTTGGCATATTGCCTTTGAAATTATGTTAGGCTTTTATTTCAGAGAATGACATAAGATGTTGCCACTTGGCTGCCATTATCCTTTATAGTCATTGTTGTTATTGTTAATCATAGTTATCATCATCATCACTATTTATGAAGATATTTGTATTGTCATACCTTGTGGTTATTACTATCATTCATCCCATCTCATTACTTCAGTGTCAATATATCAATGAGGGAGCCACAATGCAACCAAATCCCCTTAAATCACATCCTAAAAAATAGGAAGAACATATTAACCAATGTAGTTCTAGTTATACAAAAGATGGGTGGTCCAGGATGGGTCTCCTTTGGCCATATGTCTGTAAAATTAAGGCTAACTTGAAGCTAAATAATATTAAAGTATTTGGTTGATGCAGACCATAACTAATTTCTTCAGGCTATATTTCTTTCCATTTTACTTTTGTGTCTGTCATTGAGGAAACTTCAACTTTTGCCTCTCCTGTTCTAAATTAATAATACCGTTTGTTCGTTTTTAAGGAGCCTCTTATAAGAAAGTTACATGAGCTGTTCATTGTCTGGGATTACTGTTGCAAATTTTGCATATATATGTAGTGGAGAATCTAGGCTTCTTGCCAGAATTGCCCACTTTTGATAGCACTGCTCCCAATAAAAACCTGGACAAGTCTCTTAGCTCTGAGTTATTCAATGCTTTGTGAGTGAATATGGTAGATAGAAACTATATGAAGCCATCACACACACACACATAAACTCATCAAAATTTAATGTCCATTTTCCATGCTGGCACAGGTTGCATGATTTGACAGGATCTGGTGAGCCACAGCATCATATCAAGCTCCAATATCAGCCTTGGCTTGGTTTCTATAGCTAGATACCCTTCCTAAGGCCAGTGACTTTACAGAGTATGCTGGGTGCTTTATTAATTTCACTGACACTAATGAAGTTGACAAGAACAGGAAAAACATAAAAGCCCCCACCCACTCAACTAAGTAATGGTTGGGGGTGGGAGCAGTGATTTTATGCCCAGTGTTAAGAGGCTAAAGTATAACAGAGGGACAAGCCCAGTTGTCTTGCTAAAGAGGAGATACTTTGCACTTTATAAAGATGGGTAGGAGTAGCTGTAAAGAAGACAGATGGTAGTGACAAGATGTCAAAGCATCTCGTATTTTATGTCTGTGTGTGTGTGTGTGTGTGTGTAGTCCACATTACTCCATAAAGAGCATAGGGCTGGTTTCTTGGTTTTTCTGGCTTATATCTACCCCCCTGGATAAGACGCAGGATTACTCATTTTTATCAGCTGAGTGGACTAGAACAACATGAAATGGAGTATTTTGCTTAAGAACACAATGCATTTCCCAGCCCAAGAACCAAAACCACAATTTTACAATCATGGGTCCAACACCCTAACCACTAAGCCATGTGCTACACACACACACACACACACACACACACACACACACATCTTATCATCATCATTTTTAACATGATGATGATTATATTGTGTAAGAGTATCTCTGTACATGTTTACATTCTCAGTTTGTATGAAAAAGCTTTGAACTGCAGTGCTTCATATTTGGTGACATACTGACATTGTTTACTAGCTCTACATTTCAAAGTCAAGTAAAATGAAGCCTCTCTTACTTGAAAAACAGGTAAGGATTAGCAACAGGAAGTACATCCAACTGTAAAACAATGCCTTATTAACGTTTTCATCTAACTCAAGTTAGAACAGATGTAAATGTTACTGCTCATGCAAAAATAACATGTCTGATAATGCATATATGAATCTCTCATTTGATTTCAAGGGATCAGTTATGGGCTAGAAATTACCCAATTCATAAGTGTGCATATGAAGGAGACGTCAATGGAATAATGAGACTTAGTAAGATTCCACATTCCATGAAGGATGACAAAATGTTTGCACCAATTCATTATGCAGCTTGGTAAGTAGCTTTCCTCAAAGGACTCTAAAATCTCTGTTCCTATATAATTTACAAGAATTCTATATTTTAAAAGGTAACTTGCAGTTTTGGCCTCAAAGGACTCTAAAATCTCTGTTACTATATAATTTACAAGGATTCTTTATTTCAAAAGTATAGTACAATGTATTTTGTGAATGCTTATAGTCTTTTGCATTTATCTTTCATTTTTCCACTTAGATTGGATGGCTCCACAAATTCAAAGATGCATCTTTCATTGATATTCTGATCATCAGAAAGAAATGTCATAATTCATTGATTGCTAGAACATTACTAAAGACTTTGACTTTACATATTCTTATTGTAGAAGGATGCACTAGAGTGATTTTCCATAGTCTTCTCTAGGCTCCTAATAGAATTTGAGCTCAGTGTTATTGGCTGACAAAGTACATGTCAGTTATCTAACACTCCATTGCCTATAGCTACAAACTATATATTCTGATAAAGAAGGAACTTGTATACAATTGTTTAACCTCCTAGAATTAGCAGTCAGAACTACCTCAGATCACACCTTGTTCTTATAAGAGGAACATAATGGATAATGTAATTCTAGATACATTCTGTCTTACGAGACAAAATAGTTACAACTGGAACAGGTTTGATCATAGGTCTATTCTCAGGTGACCTGAGACTATACAACAAACATTTTTAGCATGACATAATGTGGGAACATGTATACAGTTGCTTGACTTGCTATTTAGCAACCAAATCTTTCTCTGTAGCCCAAGATACACTATGTCTGAAAAAAAAAAAGTAAGAAATGGTTAGATAATGTTTTTACTTTATACCTCCAGCTTTAATATTTCAAAGAAATGCATAATTGTACTTCATTTATTTGTATAAAGGAAAGGGCATGCTGATGCTGTGGTAACATTGCTAAGGGCTGGATGTTCTCCCAACATTACAAATGTGGATCATCAGACACCTTTACACATTGCAGCTATGAGAGGGAAGCCAAATGTTGTTGATGTCTTATTGGAAGATTCAAATATTGATGTGGTAAGCTTTATATCTTTTCCTTCATAACAAAATAACATGATTCAGTTTTGTCTTTTTATAATAATATTAACTTCTTCTGACTTTGATATAGTAACACTGCAATACTACATGGAAGCCTGGGATTGTTAGGTGGGAAAATGTGAACTGTGATTTTCAAGTTTTTCCTTTTTTTCCAATGATGTTAGCAGTTTAAATGAAGAGAAATATAACTGAAAGCCAAAACCAGGTTACATACTTAAATTGGGATCTGTGGATTCAGTGGTGGTTCACAAATTTTTTATATATATTCTCATTTAAATTAGGTTAAAAACTATAACTTGTGTACAAAATGTAAAATTATGTCCTCACATTTTTTTCATTATAGTTTTGAAACTTCATAGTTTGAAAGTGTTTTTAAAAAAGAAATTTGTACTGAGTAAAAATATCATTTGGAATTTACATCTGGTCTGTCTCTACGAGATATTCATAAACTGCAACATTTAGTGATGAAATAGAAGAATTTTTTTATGCTGAGTTCACTAAAACCTTAGTTTTCTAGAATTTACCTGTTATTTTTGTGTGTGTCCAAAAGAAAAATTAGTGGGTTGTCAAATGAATTCATTTTTTTATTACTTGGATAATGTAATTCTAGATATGTTATCATCATTCGTTTGAAAGAAAGAAAATTTATTCAACTTTCAAAAAAAATATGAAACATTATACTAAATATATTTTTTGTGTTAATTCAAATAACATTGGGAAAAAAGAATTAATTTATATAATGACCAATAGACGTTGAGCATAACTGGAAGAGGAAGGTAGATTCAAATTTTCTTTTTTTCTTCTTTTGTGCATCCTTCACAGAATGCTCGAAATAAGAACAACAAAACTCCCTATGATCTGTGTTGTAAAGCATCCAGTCCTGAAATGAAACGAGCAGCTGATTTGTTAGAAGCTGCTATGAACAGACCAGTAAGTTTAAACAGATTTCATTCATTCATACAGAAAACTACTGCAGAAAATTCCAAGAACAATATACTCCTCTTAGCTTTGTTTCATTTCCAGATCGTACAGATATTTTACAAAATTGTTAGTTGATAATAAACTTCATTTTTTAATGATCAAATCTTTGTATTAATTAAAACCTGAAAAATTAAAATACAAGTTTAATATTATAATCATTAATTGCTTCTTTAATAAGGTCTAATTTCTGAAGCACAGATAATGGTGTCATTGTTGTGTGTTTGGCTCTTTTATTTAGAGTCGCAAGATTGAAATTCACCTCATGGACGGAAAGCAGAAAACCTTAAACTTGACTACAGGAGATAATACAACTGTCAGCCACTTCAGGGAGCAAATGCTAAGAGTGAGTAAGCCTTTGTTTGTTTGATTTGACAATGTAGTAATCCTGGAAGATAAAAAGCTGTTTTAGTTCTGCCAGAATTCAATAAAGTAAGCACAACAACTCATACTTTGATTTATTTGCATTTGACCTGTTTCTCTATTAAAGAATAACAGAAAAGCAGGTTTGAAATTGATAGAGATAGATAGTACCTGTGTAAATCAGTCTTCGAATGCACAAAATTCAGAATTACTCAGAACAACAAATTTGCTTCTATCTATTGAAGTCCCCAGTACAGTTTGGTGGAAATATGCTAAGGTAGACAACAACTTTCTGAAGGCCCATTATGATAGTCTTTCACTATTATACTTAGTGCCTACTTATTCCCAGTTTCATCATTCCACCTAAAGTATAACTTATTTATATGTTGCTTTTACATTCACTGCTCAAAACTCATTTATGTTGAAATAATTACGTAGTTTTAGATATTGATACAGCATGACAGATGTATTGAAAGCACTTACTTTGCTTTGCCAGAAAGTAAGATGGTATTGCCCACAAACCTTTACAGGACCCCTAAAATTTGTGGAAGTGAGAAAGGGAGATATCCTTAAGCCATAAGCCTGATCCAAGTAGCAGGTTCAAGTGGTTGTGTTAAACCAGATTTTAATTGCTAGAAATTTAATGTTTTTATCTCTGATTTTTCTTAAAAAAAAACAACAAATTAGCAAAACAGTAACAGATAGTTAGATCAATAAAGGGTCAAACTAACAAACGGAGGTTGTTAAAAGGTATCCTGTCACTCTTTAATTCTAAGCTACTCAGTCCTCCTGGGTGTACTGAACCAGATTGTGTTACTGTTCACCACTTAAGGAAATAATAGCCTGGAGAAAACTAACCACTTTTTCAGTGGGTCATGCTGAATTCGGTTATTCATGTTAGTATGATTTGTAGGTGAGTGGATTCCTCCTGGCTAAGTTGCTTTATATGAAGACACTTTTTAATGGTGACATTAAACTATCACTACCAGTTAAAGAGGAAAGAATGGATTTTATGATTTAACTATGTGGGGATAAACACTACACTCAGGTTTTTTTTTTTGTTTCCTGAATTTATGTAATATATTATCTCATCTTTTGTTTGTGAATGTGTACATATATTATATATATCATATAATTATCATCATTTAACATCCGTTTTCCATGCTGGCATGAGTTGGACGGGTTGACTGGAGCTGGCAAGCCAAAAGACTGCACCAGACTTAACTGTCTCTTTTGGCATGGTTTTTATGGCTAAATACCCTTCCTAATACCAACTACTTATGTGTGTGTGTGTGTATATATATATATATATATATATATATATAGCTTCGTCCAATGTATCCTTTCTTTAAAACAGTAGTGTGTGGATTGAGAGCAACAACTTGGCTGTTATTTCTCATGGATTGAGTAATCTTGCAAAGACCTTTCATCATTGATTCAGCATGAATTTGCCTGTTGTTCTTTAGCTCCAGATCAGCTCTGATTAAACAGACCTAAGAGGAAATGCATTCCAGATGTGGCCACCCTGTCTTTTGTATATCAAAAACTACATTGTCCAACATGTTTTATTTGAGAAAAATTTGGCTGTTTTTACCAAATGGGCAAATGACTATGTAGCTGAATACTATGACCAGCTGGTTTACATTGACATCATTTTGTAAGACAGAAGAGGCAGACCAGATGATACTCTCATCTGTCAGAAAACAGCTCTCATATTCTCTCTCTCTTCTCTTACTTCATTCCTTCAGGCAGCTGGTTTGTGTAATAGGCAGTACAAGGTATGAATTATTCAGGAGGTATGTGATAGTTGATAGGAGAAAGAGTCAAAAGGGTTTTGGCTATGTTTATATAGATATATTTACATAAGCTTCAGTATGATAAGGTCATTTTACTATAAGTAATTTTACATTAGAGTAGTTGCATAAAATATTTGTAGTGTGACCCGCACACTCCAGACCAATTAGTTAAGTAATATCTGTAACTTAGTGTTTATTAGTGTTCTTTTGAAATTGTTTCCTGTTCTGGGGGTTTGAGATCAGTACTGCAAGTTAGCAAAGCACTTCTCAGTGTTACAGTGATCTTTCCTCCATTTAGCTCTGGTTGTGTGTTGTGCATTCCCATGATACTTATTTCTGTGTCACAGCAACATACTGATGACATGGTATGAATTTTCAGTTCTTCAGCTGGTAATTAGATACCTTCGTCAGCCATGACTCTCCCACAAACCAACTGTTTTATCTACAGTTTAGGGGTTTTGTCTTGCAAGTTACTTGGTGACCTTGCTGATGTTGATGCCATGTAAAAAGCACCCACTACACTCTGTAAAGTGGCTGGCAATAGAGCTTGATAAATCCTCTAGCTCGTCAGCCCTTGTCAAACCATCCTACCCATGCCAACATGGAAGGCAGATGTTAAATAATGAAGCAATGAATTCCGGGTAGAGGTAGGGGTCCACCAAGGTTCCGTCCTCAGCCCCCTATTATTTACCATAGTCCTCCAGGCAATCACAGAGGAGTTCAAGACAGGTTGCCCCTGGGAGCTCCTCTATGCTGATGACCTTGCCCTAATTGCGGAGTCACTATCAGAACTAGAGGAGAAGTTTCAGGTGTGGAAGCAAGGTCTAGAATTGAAGGGCCTTAGAGTCAACCTAGCTAAAACCAAAATCCTAATAAGTAGGAAGGTAGATAAAACACAAACCCCTTCAGGTAGATGGCCCTGCTCAGTATGTAGAAAAGGAGTAGGTAGTAACTCTATAAGATGTACCCGGTGCAAGCTATGGACACATAAGAGGTGCAGCAACATCAAAGGCAGGTTAACTAGCAAGTTAGTTTTTGTTTGTGGCAGATGTTCAGGTGCAATAAAGACTGCAAACAAACAGGAAACAACTTCTATCTCATTCCAGGGTGAAAAACTAGAGGTAGTCGATAGCTTCCGCTATCTGGGCGACCAAGTTAGTAGTGGGGGTGGGTGCGCTGAAAGTGTAGCTGCTAGAATAAGAATAGCCTGGGCAAAGTTTAGAGAGCTCTTACCCCTGCTGGCGACAAAGGGACTCTCACTCAGAGTAAAAGGCAGACTGTATGACGCATGCGTACGAACAACCATGCTACATGGCAGTGAAACATGGGCTGTAACTGCTGAGGACATACGTAAGCTCGCAAGGAATGAAGCCAGTATGCTCCGTTGGATGTGTAATGTCAATGTGAATACCCGTCAGAGTGTAAGTATCTTGAGAGAAAAGCTGAACATTAGAAGCATCAGTTGTGGCGTGCAAGAGAGACGATTGCGCTGGTATGGACATGTGGTGAGAATGGAGGAGGATAGCTGCGTGAAAAAGTGCCACACCCTAACAGTTGAGGGAACCCGTGGAAGAGGTAGGCCCAGGAAGACCTGGGCTGAGATGGTGAGGCAAGACCTTCGTACATTGGGCCTCACCGAGGCGATGACTACGGACCGAGACCTTTGGAAATGGGCTGTGCGTGAGAAGACCCGGCAAGCCAAGTAAGATCGTTGCCAGTGCCCCTGGACTGGTTCTTGTGCGGGTGGCACATGAGATGCACCATTTTGAGCGTGGCCGTTGCCAGTACCGCCTGACTGGCTCCTGTAGGATTTTCGAGCGAGATCGTTGCCAGTGCCCCTGGACTGGCTTGTGCGGGTGGCACATAAAAGACACCATTTCGAGCGTGGCCGTTTTCGTGCGGGTGACACGTAAAAGCACCCACTACACTCTCTGAGTGGTTGGCGTTAGGAAGGGCATCCAGCTGTAGAAACTCTGCCAAATCGGACTGGAGCCTGGTGTTGCCATCCGGTTTCACCAGTCCTCAGTCAAATCGTCCAACCCATGCTAGCATGGAAAGCGGACGTTAAACGATGATGATGATGATGATGATGATGATTAAACAATAGTGTGTGAGTCAAAATGCATTATTATGAAATTATTATTGTGTTCATTTAGGAACTTGACCTGCCTGAATCTTACGGAAATATTTTCTCAATATGGATTTGTTCACAAAGTCTTGGTACGTATATTGATAACTATCATTAACTTTTATTTATTATTTCTCTACTTCTTTAAAAATATTCGAAACCTTTTGCTCCTTTTTTACTTCCATCATAGAAGAAAAGCTTTTGCAAATTTAGGCATTTGTATTTTGTAGAAACAGAAACCTTTACACTTGAGTGTCCCTCAAACTGCTAACACCACTCAACTGTAAAACAGAAAGTGGGACTTATTTGTCAGCCAGGCAAACTGAGAGAAGCAAAATTGTGTAATTTGCTCAAGAGGCAGTATAAAAACTAAAGCTTAGCTTGTATTAGTATGCATGTTATCACTAGTTCAATACTTTCATGGCTATTGAACTTTCAATGATGCAATTATTTGGTAATATGAGGAAATGTTAAAAATATCAGATAAATTAAAAGAATAAACTCAAAATCTTAACTGTAAACAGTCATTACAGTGTATGTATAAATATGGAAATATATGAGAGTATTAAGCCTTTGTTCCACTGAGACTGTGGTTGAAGAACTTGCTTCCTCACTGTATGTTTTCAAGTTCTGTCTCCACACTGTGAGGTACCTTGGACAAATTAGGTGACTGTCTTCTACAATAGCTCTGGCTGACTAAAGAACTATTCAATTGAATGAAATTGGTAGAAGCTTGTTGTGTGTGTGTATGTACATTTGTTTTGACATCACTTGAGGGTTATGAAGGAGCATCACCATAATACAAGTAATGTTTTTTCTAGCCTTCTGTAAAAATAAAAAACAGTCTGGCCATAGGAAAAATACTACCATGCTTGGAAACAAGTAAGGTGAGGGTTGGTGACATGAAGGGCATGTGGCCATAGAAAATCTGTGTCATTGAAGTTTGTCTGACCCATGAAAGCATGGAATAGTGGATGTTGAAACAAGTATGAGGAGGAGGCTATAGCAGTAGTTATGGTGATGGTGGAAATAAATAGTTAAGCAAAGTAATGACTGTATTTTCAGCTTTATTGCATGGCCGCAGCTCTGAGCTGAAACTACAGCAGAAAAAAAAAATATATATCCATCATTTGGGAAATTAGTCCTGTGAACATCAGAGCTGGGATAAAAATATGAGCTGTGATATTCATATTTAAAGGAAAATTAATTGAATTTTAGTCACAGACTTGATTCACTGAGAGCTAGTTTCCACTCTTCAGTGATATCTATACATAAAGAAAATACATTTTATGCAAAATGTATTGCTAATTACCAAAAAATTGTGAGATTTATCTTGTATTTTTAAAAAATGTCGTGTATATTGAAAAAATTTTCTCTAAACTTTGGAAATTACTGTTTTAATTCTAAAAATTAATGAGAAGTTACATAGGTAGGTTGGAAAATGTGTCAGTCTCTTAATTGAAAAAAACTTCACAAAGCTTGTGTAAGTGGTTTAAAACAACTAAGGATTTGGCACTTTGTATTGTCACCAATACTGTGTATATATATGGGGTCCAAACACTCAGTTCATGACGTTACTATTGTTGTTTAACCCCAGGTCAGCCCTGATCAGACAGATCTATGATCAAAAGTATTTCAGCCATTACCATTCCATTTTTTGGGGTTTTTTAAGATAACAGACGTGATTTAGGGTTATTTGGGGCTGCTATTTCAAGCAGGTCAAGTAATTCTAAAGGTTCTTTTGTTAAATCAGATGAGGACAAAGACAAAAAAGTTTTGATTTTATCTTGCAAGGTCTTAGTGCTTCTAAAGAAAATCTTGGTAGAAATTAACAGTTATGACAGAAGCAAATTTAGTTGTTACTAGTAACCCAACAGTGTTGGTAAAAATTAAAATTAGTTGTTTTATCATTATCAGTTGTAATTATTATACATTATTGGCATTGTCTAGAACTCCAGTTGAAGTTGGAACACAAACCTGTCCATCAGTTACATTCTTGGAAAGGAGTTGTTAAACAGTTAACTGAAAAAGATCCTGAACAGGAAAAACCAGTCCTTCAGTGGCGTCGCAATGCAAAAGTCAATCTCCAAGAAGAACAGCTATTACTTTCAGTAAATTGCTTTTCTATCTTTTAGTATGAAGTCTTATTTTACTTTTATGTTTTCTAATTTTGTTTTTCTTTTTCATCTTCATTTTCATCATCTTTTTCTCATCTTGTTTTCATCATATTTTTCATAATCTTTTTCAACTTTGTTTTATTTATCATTTACTTCTACTCTTACAGTTTGTCATAGACTCAGCAATTAGTTCCATAAGTATTCCTTGTTCTGCCATTGGTTCATGGAAATATTTTATAAAACTTTGAGCTTGTAATATCTCCATCACAGGTGGTGTCAGAGATATCTACTGTAGGTAAATTTAATTTAGAAGTATAGAACTGTAGTAGCACAAATATTTCATTTTTTACTCATTGTTCATGTATTCTCTGTACATTTCTACATTATTGTAGTTGTTATCCTCTACTTACAACAGTTAATGTCTCTTAGTTCATACACAAGAGAAATTTTTTTGATTTTTCTCAAGCAGATTGATTAAACCTCTTAATTTAATGGAAGAGAAATGGTAATTGTATCCTTTGTGTCTCTCCAAAGTGTATTAGTGGCATAAATGAACTGAAATAATCAATGCAAATAAAAATTAAGTCATAAACTTTATTCAACAGACATTTATCTCCCATCTCAGGGTTTGCCACTCTCGTATGATGGCCTTCATCTTGTTTCCTGACAAGATATTGCCTATCTCATTTTTGTCTTTATTTCTTATATTTCTCCTTATACAGAGCAGCTCACAGTAACTATGGACAATATGAAGTATGAATTTTTAGTACAGTAATTAAATTTTATTTTCTAGACTTAAGTCATTTGATTAGCTGCCATGTGTCTAGGTAGAGTCATTATGCCAATATAATTAACACACTGGTTCAGTTCCACTCATTTATCAAATATCTGACCGTTTTGGTTTTGTTTGTCAAAGCTCTTTCGTTGCTTCTTGCAACCTTTTCAGTAACTTAGTTCATTATAGAGGCCGTATTTGTTTGTTTGATTGTCTGTTTGAGATTTTGTTGTGTGCATGTGCTTGTGTATGTACGTATGTATGCATGTATGTATTATTCTGCATATTCATGTTCATGTGTGTGCGTGCGCATGCTTGTGTGCTTGTGATGGTAATACAGACAAGCAGACACACACACATGCATACATACAAAAACATAGGCACATATGCACACACAAGGAAGCAGAGGTACACACAAGCATGCACACACACAAACACATGAATATGCAGAATACATATATACATGCATACATGCATACTTCTATACAGCCCCAAAACCGCTTGGCTCTCTTACCTCAGAGAAGGTCTGGATGGAAAGCACTCAGCATACAAAAAAAAAATTATGTATGTGTATGTTGCCCAGAAGCTTGAAGAAGACAGTAGAATTAACATGAAGCGCAGCCTCTCTTGGACACAAGACCACTACATCATATCACACTTTGAAGGCTATGCATTTGCAATCCAGGAGCAGGAAATTGCCACAGAGTACCTGGTGAACAAGAGAGACAGTGACACTCTTGTAAACTCAAGGTGCAAATGCATGTGTAGGCTATGTCATGGTTCTGTGGAAGACATCTCGCATGTGATTAGCAGCTGTCTTAAAATGTCGTCACAGTACTATCTCCCTATGTGGCATGATGTCGCTAAAACAATTTACAATGTCATCCACAAAAATGTCCTGAAATAAACTTAAAGTCCCTTTGTTATGGAATACATTCATAAACACCAACTCAAGGAATATTCCCATCAAAATTCTGTCAAAGTGTAAACATAAACTGGCTGGATATTGTTGTTGGGGACAGAGGTGCAAAGGTATGTACCATGATAGAGGTCAGTTGCCCTGCAGATATAAATATTTCTTTGAAAATCAAAGGAAAAAAGGATATCTATGGACAACTGCTTCAAAACCTGGAGAGCCAGCAGCTGCACCAGGCTCCAATCTGATCTGGCAATATTTCTACAGCTGGATGCCCTTCCTAACGCCAACTATTCCAAGAGTTTAGTGGGTGCTTTTTACATGCCACTGGCACAGGAGCTAGTCAGGTGGACCTGGCATCAACCACGTTCAGATGGTGCTTTTTATGTGCCACCAGCACAGGAGCCAGCCAGGGGCACCAGCCCCAGCCACAATATTGGTTTTACTTGGCTCAACAGGTCTTCTCAAGCGTATCATATCACCTGACACATCAGGGTATTCTTAACAGGGCCTGGAATGCTTAAAGGAGAATCTGGATAAACTGGGATTTTCAGAAAGAGAAATCAACCGGCTAATTCGTACAAGTGCAATCTGTGAGTGGAACAGTAAAAATATGTAAGGCTTTTCTCAAGTTCCAAATGTGAATTTGTCTGTGTTAACTACATCCCAAAGATGGAGCCTTGTATCTTTGTTGGAAACCGGCTCCCTACTCAGTGGAAGATTTATAATAATTAAAAAATTGGAGAAACATACACATGCACACAAATGCAATAAAATCTCAGAACAAACAAACACAACCTCTATAATGGACTAAGTCACTGAGAAGGTTGCAAGAAACAGCAAAAGTGCTTTGACAAACAAAAATAAAACATCATCACCATCGTCATCAATTGGATATTTAATAAATGAGTGGAATTGAACCAGTGTGTGTGTGTGTTAATTATATTGGCATAATGACTCTCCCTAGGCACAGCAAAATTCCAAGTTGATTCGATAAAAATATACTCTTATACCCATAAGAATTATCCCCCTTCTCTATTCTACTACAAAACAGACATCTGCAACAGCATTCCAAAAGATAATTGTTTTATATTTTACTTAAAACGTGATGATTTATTGACTTGTTTAATTCATGGCTATGCTCCAAAAGAATATGTTGAATAAAACGTCTTTTTCTTCACCAGCAAATACAGCATGAAGTTGGCATCAACCTTCTCTTCCAAGAGGCTTACCACAACTACATTTATGGACTCTACCCATTTACTGATCAAATCAATTACTTCCTTGCTGCTTGTCTTATGTATATATTAGGTGGAAAGCAAGATCCAAACTCTGTCAAGTCATACTGGTCAGTTTATGTTGCTTATTTATTATTATCACAGTAAATAATAGGATATTGATGTAATAAGGCTTGCCTTTATTATCAGTTTACTTTAAAATGTTCAGTAAAAATATATGTCAATTTCTATCTGAAATATTCATGAGTTAATTTCTTTCTCCCCCTCACAAGGTTAGTTCTTTGAAGGAAATAGATAAAACTAGAATGGGTAAGAGGTAGAAAAGAAACAGATCAAGAATAGTCTAACGATACTACTTTCAAAAGTATTTCAAACATTTCATAGATAAATAAATTTTTAAATAAAATTTAAAATATATCAAATAATATCAACAACCAATATCTAAATGAAATGTTAATCAGCTTTTTTTTTCTTTTATGAATGCATGAAATATATTTGGTTCATTTCAGCTTTCTTGCCACATTTCATTTATCCTCTACTGAATGTTTTATTTCTATTTTCTCTTTCAGTACAAAAAATTTGACAAAATTTCTTCCAACTTCAAAACAAAAAGTAAAAGGAAATGCCAATTATATTTTAGCCCAATATCGACAGCTTCTTGAAGATGACAGTCTTACACATACGGTTTGAATATTTCTCTAGCTCCTCTCTTTATTTTGTATTTGTTTTCCTCACATTTAAAGTAGTTTTTTTTTTCATTTAATATAGTTTTTTCTTGATTTTAATTTGTTTTTCTATTGTTTATTCTATTCTCTCAAATTACAGTCTCTCAAATTGGAATTTCTAAAGAAATGTCACACACTTCAAATATATGGATCTGCTTTTTTCTTTGGAACACTTCAAGAGCGAGTATGTTGAATTTTTTTATTTTCATTTTTAAAAATTTTAAATCTACTTTTATTTCTTATTCATTTGCTAATCTTAGAATTTAGTGAGATAATATTTAAGACTATTTCGGAAATATATATGTATATAATCATCATCACATGTCCATTTTTCATGCTGGTATGGATCAGATGGTTAAACAGAAGCTGGTCAGCCAAAGGACTGCACCAAGCTCCACTGTCTTTTTTGATGTGGTTTCTATGGCACCATCACTAGTGAGGTCACTGAGTAACTTGTAAGACAAGACCCTTTGACTAAGGGGCAAAAAAGTATTGAGGAAGGTGGCTTTATACCAGGTGATAAGAGGTTAAAGTATGATATAAAGTATGATATAAAGACAAGAACAAGTGCAGAGGAAGTACATGGTTAACCCAGTTGGAAAAGAAAGTGGATGTTGGTAAAGATGTGTCAAGGCATACCCTCAAGCTACAGAAAGGTGGATAAAAGAGAAGTGGTGTGGGTGAGTAAGTAAATTCGTGGGAGTGTGAGAAGTGAGTAACAGATGGATAGAGATTGAGAAAGAGAGAAATACAGTGAGTGAACGCAGGTGAAGGCACAGCCAATTACGAATGTCAGTTGAAAGCGAAGGTAGAGAAAGTAGGTGTGAGTCAGAGAGTTAAAAGGTGGCAGCAAAAATTATATGAATTGTAGGGGGTGGGGTGCAAAAGATGCACAGTACCAAAGACAAAGTCAAAGGTACATAAGTAGCAACTACAGGAGATAAACAGAGGTAATGGTGAAAGAGCTATCATTGGCAAAATAAGGTGGTATACAAGGAAAGGGGAGGTGAAAAGAGCATTTAGTGGAAAATAAGGAGCAGTAAGGAATGATACTGAGAATGTATGAGTAAAAGCAGAAGTTCCAGGGAGAATAGGCGATAGGAGATATGTGCAGTTAATAAAGCTGGAGTGTTATCCCTTAATGTAGCAAGCATGTCTGTATGAATGTCTTTGGAAGTTAAACCCCTTTTCTGCAAGTACTTCATTACACTATGATGTGAAATTTTGTCCATTTTCGAGAGAAGTCACTACTAATTACTTTTGAAGTCTCCTTTGAGCAGTCAAATATCAGTTTACCTAGGAAAAAAGAAAAACAATAAGAGTTGAAATTAATACATGCAAGATTTCACAGCTCTAGCATCACTGTTTCATAGTCAACCAAAGAACTTTTCAGCCCACTCCTGTATATCCTAGATCAATTCATCTTTTAGTTGTCCATTTGATTCTTGTACCCTTTCACATTTCATATTCTGTTTTGTCTGTAATTTCATATCCTGTCTTGGCTTGAATTTGCATTAATTAACAGTGAATAAAACAAAATGTGTAATTTCTGTCTTTGTAGGCAAATCGGTTTACACCATACCATATAGGTGTAAATGGCTTTGGTATTCATTTAATTAATGTTCAAGCAAAGGTAAGTTTTCTTAGAACTATAAAGTCTTTCCAAATTAAATTTATTCAGTAGATTTTTTTTCATAGTTAAGGGCCATGAAATTAACAGCCTGAAAAGAGGCTAAATACATTTAGTTTTTGCCTTCCACTCATCTCAATTAGATTAAATTTCATAACAGTTTAAGAAAAGTTCAATAGATTTCATACTATATAATTGTCATCATCGTTATATAATGTCTGTTCGTCATGCTGGCATGGGCTGGATAGTTTGACAGGATTCAAGAAGCCATAAGACTGCATCAAACTCCAGTGTCAACTTTGACATGTTTCTCTAGCTGGGTGTCTTTTCAAATGCCACCCACCTTATAGTGTCTACTGGGTGCTTTTTTTCATGCTGCAAGCACAAGTCACGAAGTAATTTGCAAGCATAAGAAAAATACTAAATAGAAATTCCTTTAACATTTAAACTCTTTACAATATGGTGTCACATCTAGGGTAATTCCCTGTTAAACTATTAGCATTTGGAATGGCATCCCTCTTGTAAAAAAAATTACAGAAACTAATCAGATTGGAGCCTGGTGTAGCCATCTGGTTCACCAGTCCTCAGTCAAATCGTCCAACCCATGCTAGCATGGAAAGCGGACGTTAAACGACGATGATGATGATGATGATGATGATCCCCTGCATAAGAAACAAAAGATTATAAGAAAATATATTTACTCCATAAATACTGATAGTTACTCCTCTTAAGCAAATAAAGAAAATATGAAGCAGGGTACATAACTTTGTTGTCCTCAATCTGCCTGGCTGAAAAGTTTGAGCCCTTGCTTTACGGTCACGTGTTTAACTGCATGAAAGTGTAAAGTTATGAAAACAGATGTCATAACAATTTTCACATCAAATTTAAAAAAGCTTCCACCCCACCCAAAATTTTTGAATCACTGCTAATATTGAAGTTAGTCTTCCTCTTAAGGTGTCTCTAGATTATACAACAATATTACTGAATATCCCAGATGTTCCTTGTGAACACCTTACAAATTATTTGATCAGCCAGCTGTAAATATTTTTGCAAGTGGAAGACATCTTATGACAAGAATTTTATTGCAATCTTTCACATGAAAAGAAAAAAGAGGTAAAAACAATGCAAAAAAACTTTAAAAATATAAATTAACATTTAGAAAAATTAAGAAACATACAAATAAAAGCTGCCCTGATGAGGAATAAATTCAGAAATATGTATGTAAATGATAGAACATCTTCAAATAAAATTGAGAATCATTTGAGTTTTTTTTAGAGATTTGTTGTGAGAAGGTACAAAGTTGCAGTTTTACCTTGTATTTCTATATTTGACTTAAATTTTAAGTGTAATTTTATTTCTACCTTCAAAGAAAGAAAAATGAACTTATGTATACATCATCATTTTTGCATTCACCCTTTCATGCTAGCATGGGTTAGACTGCTGATCACAACTCGATTCAGTTGTTATTTGGAGTTATTGTCCTCTGAGATGAGTTTAGGACTATGTATTGCTTACACATGCCATTTTTATAACATAGTTTCTTTAGTTGGATATCCTTCCTATTATCAGCTAATTTACTAAATGTACTAGATGGATTTTATCATGGCAACAACACTAGAGAAAGTATCTTGTCCCAGTTGTACAGCAGTTCACTGATATTTATACTCAAAAGAACATTTGTTCATGTGCTAATAAAGCAAGCGAAGGAAAGACAGTGATACAAGATGAGAAAGAGAAGTGAGAATGAGTTAAACATTGAAATGAAATTGGTTATATCTTAACTTTTTTGAAGCATTATATATTATTTTCTTGTACATACATTAGTCCATGTTGTGTCAGCTTGACAGGTTTGCCCCTAAACAGCTTCCTGTCATTTGCTGAAATCCTGTATCATCTCTTGTGTGAGGTTCAGCATTCTGAGGTCAGCTTTCCACATCTTTCTTGGTTTTCTTCTTTCACTGGCTCCTTCCACTTGAGTCACATGACCTTTCTTACCCTTACTGTCATCCTTCATATTATATGTACAAACACTCATATATGAATGCATGGACAAATGAAAGAAAGAAGCACTCAATACATTTGGCTATTTATTTAAAAACAGTTTGATTTGGCCCCATGCAACTTAGTTTCATAGCCACATCACAGGAACCTGGGGCCAAATCAGAAACTGTTTTTAAATAATAATAATAATAATGATAATAATAAGACCTTGGGAGACCTCTCACAGAAATAACTGGAACAAGTAAGACCAAGAGCTCTGAGAAGTAAAATATAGTAGTAGTAGTAGTAGTAGTAGTTTGAGAATAATAATATTTATATATAAGTATCTTTTTCTTTAATTTCAGAATTTTCCAAAAAGTTACATGTATAATGACATTAGCTGGCACTACCAAGAGTTCAATATCAACTTGCTTGAGATACGTGTAAAAAGTTCTACAGGAAGTGTGATACATCTACAAACAAAGCAAGCTGGTATCATTTATCATCTTATGACCAAGCTTAGCCGCAAGCCTGGTTCTGAGGAACAAAATGGAATTAAGAGTATTTTATAACTAAATATACTTGTACTGTGTGTGGGAATATTTGTGTAAATAAGTTTGTGTCTTAAGTGGTTTAAGCATAATATTAAATGATATCTTTCTCTCTCTCTCTGAAAGTAAGTGGGATATGTCAGGAGTGTGTGTGTGCATGTGTATCTGAGTGAGTGAGTGAAAATTTGTGTATTTGTGTAAATATGTATGCCTGAGCTGAAGTGATTTTGGTGGCAGGGTGGGGATCAAGTGGATGCAAGAGATCAATAGTTTCACATCAAATTCATTTCACAGAAATCAGTTGTGATGACTTCTGTTATATTTTGTATAAAATCAAAGAATTTAAACAAACAGAGAGAGTGAAAGTAAGAGAAAACTGAAGAAATTTTAATTCTTGAGGCTGTGTTCCACATAATTTATCAATTCTTCAAGTATATAAAAGTTGTAACTTCTTAAATTCATAACCCTGCAGGACTCTGACATGTTTGCGGCTTTATAAATCTAAATCTGTGATCACTTTAATTTTTATACTGACTTTGTTATGTATGTGGACCACTGTTGTATGGGGCTCTTGTGTGTGTATGTATATATATATATATATATATATATATATATATATATATATATGAGGATACCCATTCATCTTGCATGGCCCTCACACATATGAGAAACTTCATTTGTCTTGAATGGACCCACACATGAATTCTTTCGTGTCCTGTGTGGAATCTTTACATCACATGTAAGGCTTACTCAACACCGTCCCCTTCCAGAAATAAAATAAAATTTATAAATTAATGATTCTTTTTTGAAAAAGAAATTTGCTTTTCAGTCTTTATTGAAATGTTATCCAGTTTAGCAGTAACTTTTCTTATTTCTTGCTGCAAATAATTCCAATAGTTATTGTGTACCCACCTCTGTTACATTTATCTCCTGCTTTTCATATCTTGAATGCAATTCTAAGAAATGTTCTTAGAGAAACACTCACCCATTTATTCACCTCTCTGCATCACATCGACATATGAGCCAATAAACTTATGCAGTTTCTTTGCTTGCATAAATTGCAGCTAAATCTTTTCCACGATATTTCATCCAGGGCCATCTTATCATCATTATAGACCCCCAGGCAAATAAATGCATAAGGCTCTATAGTATTTATTTATTGACAGCAGGCCACAACCTACATAGATTAGAATCGGGCCTCCAGATCTGTGGGGCCTCTTGGCAACTCTCCAGTGTTCCCATGCTTCAAGACAGCACTGGCCCCATTTGTCTTCAAAATGGATAAAAATACAGGATAAAGTAATCCTGAATATAATATATCAGAAAAGTAAACAGGAGAGTTCTTTCTTCCACTTGTAAATGTCATCAGAGAATGATGGAAGCCATGACTCTGCACAAAACTGGCTCTAAAAGCGATGTAAAGGTAAGTTTTTTTCTCAAAATTACGCACAGAAATACAATTAAACAATATTATTTCCAAATCTCTATTAAAAAAATTGACATTATAGAAACAATTACAAAAAAGAAATATTGCTATTACCTCCCTTCCCAATATCGTAGGAGTCTACATGTAATACATTGAAAATTTTCCATAAGCAAAAATGCATTTTGTAACCCTCATTGAAAAACCGCTGCATTTCTGCAATACAGCATTAATATACTTAAATACATCTTTATGGAATTACAAGACTTTATCACTATACATATACCAGCTAAGACTAACACCTGACATACTACATTAATTATAGTAATTTGTTGAAGAGTAAACTAATGGCAAATCAGTTAAAAGTAGAAACATCTACCCATCAATTTAGCATCACCAAGCTACTGCAAAAATTATACTCTAAGTTTCAGGTACAGAAAGTAGATACCAGCAAACTGACCCACCAGTGGACATGTCACTTCTTCCTGTCAAGTCAATAGCTTTTGAGCTGCTGCTATCAATGTCAGCAAGATGAATGGTTGGTAAAAAGAGACTGGAATGGTGATGAATAGATGTGTGCTGTGTACAAGATGGAAAGGATAATGGAGTCGGCATATTGTTGGCAGAGAAATGGGTAAGGTAATAGTGGGGTTTATGTTGTCTTATAACTAGCTTATGCTAGTTATAGACAACATCACTGTGATATCTGAATATTTTTGCATACACACTTGTCAGGGTTGATAGATGAATAGTGAAGCCCTCTGCAAGCTGCCTTCAGAATGAAAGGTGGTGACTTTACTACAGCTAGCAATTTTAATGCACTTTTTGAAGAACACCAGGAGAGTTTCCCTTACATGGAGGTTATGGTTATAATACAAACATGAAAAATTAAGGTTCCTGAAGTTTTGTGATGCAAATGATCTATCTGCCATCCAAACTTCAGGAAGCTGGTCAGTCAACTGATCACCTAATATCAGATGAATACACATACCAAATAGATCATATTCTCACTAGGAAGGGATAGGTGAATAGTTGTAACTCTAAGCCTTTCCCAATTGAAGAATATACCACCCAGCATTGATTAGTGACTTCAGTGTGAGAACTGACAGACTTAAAGACTAAAGCCAATTAGGAGAAAGAAAATATGGAGCTCAGAAGAGCTTTCAACTGACCATAGTTTCAGGAAAGTTTTGAGTGATGCTTGTGACAGAAAAGAGATGGAAACTTTTAGCACAGGAAAAAATGAAATTTCTGTGAGACAACCTGCTGAGGCCAACAAACCAAATCTATGGCTACTGCTACGTTCCATCCAGTCAAAGTGACATGTGCTGGAATAACACTGTAGACAAATTCATAACAAGAGACAGGTCTGGAAAAACTGGAATAGCTCAAAGAGAAGATAGACATCAAGTGGGGTGGGGGGCAAAGAAGGAAGGTTTGCACAGTCTGTGAAGTTGGTATTTGAGGCATGAGGTGTTCTGGATTGCTAGACAGTATACTATATATATATATATATATATATATATATATATATATATATATATAGGTATTGCAAATTTTAGAGGTAATACTTGATAATTGTAAGCACCTGTATGTGGCTGAGGTGAAAGAATATATTAAAACGATCCTTTGTGTTTTGTTTTAATTGTGTAAGCAAGGACTAGAATCTAAGGGCCTTAGGGTCAACCTAGCAAAAACCAAAATCCTAATAAGTAGGAAGGTAGATAAAACACAAACCACTTCAGGTAGATGGCCCTGCTCAGTATGCAGTAAAGGAGTAGGTAGTAACTCTATAAGATGTACCCGGTGCAAGCTATGGACACATAAGAGGTGTAGCAATATCAAAGGCAGATTAACTACAAAGTTAGTTTTTGTATGTGGCAGATGTTCAGGTGCAATAAACACTGTAAACAAACAGGAAACAACTTCTATCTCATTCCAGGGAGAAAAACTAGAGGTAATTGATAGCTTCCGCTATCTGGGTGACCAAGTTAGTAGTGGGGGTGGGTGCGCTGAAAGTGTAACTGCTAGAATAAGAATAGCCTGGGCCAAGTTTAGAGAGCTCTTACCTCTGCTGGCGACAAAGGGACTCTCACTCAGAGTAAAAGGCAGACTGTATGACGCATGTGTACGAACAGCCATGCTACATGGCAGTGAAACATGGGCTGTGACTGCTGAGGACATGCGTAAGCTCGCAAGGAATGAAGCCAGTATGCTCAGCTGGATGTGTAATGTAAATGTGCATACCCGTCAGAGTGTAAGTATCTTGAGAGAAAAGCTGAACATAAGAAGCATCAGTAGTGGTGTGCAAGAGAGACGATTGCGCTGGTTTGGACATGTGGTGAGAATGGATGAGGATAGCTGCGTGAAAAAGTGCCATTCCCTAACAGTTGAGGGAACCCGTGGAAGAGGTAGGCCCAGGAAGACCTGGGCTGAGGTGGTGAGGCAAGACCTTCGAACATTGGGCCTCACCGAGGCGATGACTACTGACCGAGACCTTTGGAAATGTGCTTTGCGTGAGAAGACCCGGCAAGCCAAGTGAGATCGTTGCCAGGGCCCCTGGACTGGCTCTTGTGCGGGTGGCACATAAGATGTACCATCCTGAGCGTGACCGTTGCCAGTACCGCCTGACTGGCCTTGTAGGGTTTTCGAGCGAGATCGTTGCCAGTGCCCCTGGACTGGCTCTTGTGCGGGTGGCACATAAAAGACACCATTTCGAGCGTGGCCGTTTTCGTGCAGGTGACACGTAAAAGCACCCACTACACTCTCTGAGTGGTTGGCGTTAGGAAGGGCATCCAGCTGTAGAAACTCTGCCAAATTAGATTGGAGCCTGGTGTAGCCATCCGGTTGCACCAGTCCTCAGTCAAATCGTCCAACCCATGCTAGCATGGAAAGCGGACGTTAAACGATGTCCCACTCTTTTCTCTCGTACTCCCCCCTCTCTGACTCTTACTCTCTACACTCTTACTCTCTCACCCTTACTCTCTCACTCTCTTTCCCTCTCTCTCACTCTCTCTCACTCTTACTCTCTACACTCTTACTCTCTTACTCTCTCACCCTTACTCTCTCACTCTCTTCTCTCTTTCCCTCTCTCTCACTCTCTTTCTCTTCCTCTCTTTCTCCCCCCCCATACCCCTCTTCCCTCTCTCTCACTCTTTTCTCTCTCACTCTTCTTTCTCACTCTCTTTCTCTCACTCTCTTTCTGCCCCCCCCCCATACCAACCTTCCCCCTCTTTCTCCCCCCATACCCACCTTCCCCCTCTCTCAATCCACCTTCCCTCTCTTATACCCACCCTCTCTCCTCTCTTTCTCTCCCCTCCCATACCCATCTTCCCCCTCTCTTACATCCACCTTCCCCTTCCCCCTTCATCGTCAACACCCCAGCATAAGCTCATCCCACCACACCCCAACACACTCCTACTCTACCTTCCCACTCCACCCCATCCAATTCCTTACACCCACCACCCACCCTACCCACATACCCCACCCTACCCACAAACCCCTACCTCAGCCTAACCCACACTCCACCCATGCCTTCCCCACCTCCCAACACCCTCACATCACACCACACCAATACCCTCGCATCACACCATGCACACACTACAACTGACCAACTACTTTCTCCCTTCCCCATTTTCACACTACATACATCAAGATCACCAGCATTCTATCTCCCACACACAGCCCCTCGTTCTTCGATCACCGTTTGTTATCTCCCCCTTTTCTTAGCTCTCCTGAAAAAAGAATTTCTAACTTCCGGTCAGCCATTATTATGATTGACCGTTGACTGGACACTATTCAATTTTTTTTCTCCGTGTTTTTCTCCTTGTCTCCGTATTTTTTCTGTTGAAGAGCGTAGCTCGAAACGTCAAAGACTTTCCGTATTCCCGAGCGTCATACTAATACATCCTTTTGTTATTTACACCACCTGTCCTCGTCTGTAGTTGTTTTTTCGTATATTCTCCCATATATATATATATATATATATATATATATATATATATATATATATATATACAGGGTGCGATGGGTAAATTGTCGCCATTTTATATTTTTAATTTTGCACATTGTTTTTGATTTTGTCAACTACACAGTGTAGTAGGGTCAGTTGGGCACCATCTGTGAGAAAAATAGCACCATGATACAATTTACTCTGCCAGAAATTGGAAAACAACATGTACTGCTTGGCATTCATGCCAGAAGCTCCAATATGTACATTTCAGAGTGTTTAAATGTCAATCTGAAGACATGAACCAAGAGTGATAAAAATAAATCAAATATCCAGTCAACATCATGGTGTTTGGAGTCATCACTAATGATGGCAATGTTATGCCTCCATTCATTTTCCCACACAGCCTCACACTCAGCACAGATGCCTACATCAAGTGCCTGAAGGAGGTGGTGCTGTCCTGGGTCAAGAGGGTGGCTCCTGGAAACCCTGTGTCTGGCAACAGGAGTCTGCACTATGCCACACAAGCAGTAGAACCCAATCGGACAATTTCTGCGACCACATCACCCCTAACATCTGGCCACCTAACTCTCTAGATTATAACCCCCTTGATTATTTTGTGTGGGGTGCAGTTGAACAAGAGACCAACAAAACTCCTTGTAACACCAAAGATGAACTGAAAGCAAGGATTATGGCAGCATTCATCAACTTGAACAAGGAGACCATCCAGAAGAGTTGCAAGAGATACTGAAGTCATCTGGAGGCCATGGTTGAAATGAATGGTGATTTTCTTGAATAAATTCACTCTTTGGTATTCCAAGATATTTTTATGTAATTTTGGTAAATATATCTGTTAAAATGAGATGTTGGTGTTATTTTCATTTTTGCATAATTTAGACAACAGTTTATTCACTGCACCCTGTATGTGTATATATATATATATATATATATATATATATATATATATATATATGCACACACACACACGTTTACATATATTTCATTTTTCATTTTATCTAGTTTCAGCTCATGAGCTGTGGCCATGCTGGGGCACCGCCATATATATAAACTAGCTTAAAAGCCACCCTATTGGATGGCTTTTAAGCTAACTCTTGTGGAATGCTCTTCATTAGGCCTTAGGCCCAACAGTGACACTTCATGCATTGAGTATATATTAAATTTTATTAAACTTGAACAATATTTTTCAAGCAAAGAACAATTTTCATCAAAACAATGATATAATCTGTCGACTTGGAACTTATTGCAAAGCTGCATGATAAACAACAGTACCACCACCATTGCCACCACATCTGCCATGCACACACCATTCAGACATCTGACACCACCACCATCAATACCTTTGATTTCGCCACCTTCCCCTCCACCACCATCACCACTGTCTTTCACATCGCTTACTCTCATCCCTAACTGCCTTGGCTACCACCACCACCACCACCATCATCACCACCGCCTCCGCCTCCGCCTCTATCACAACTACAGCTTATACTATTACTATCATCCCATTACCATCACAAAAAGGCTAAATGTGCATGTTCATTCAGTATGTTAATTCAGTATGTTAATTCAGCATGTTAGTTCAGTGTTCAGTCCTTCTCTCTCTTATTATTGCACCCACTGCCACTATCAACACCACTACTTTTAATAAAAACATCATCAACTCTCCCTAAATTTCTTTGTCTCTCTCTTTCTCGCCCTCTCTTTTTCTTTCTCTCTCTCTCTCTCTGTCTTTGCCACCACTCTCACCATTTCTATACCTATTACCCTCACCCCAACATGAGCAATAGTAGGAGTGTCAATGAATAATGAGAGAGTGGAGTCGAAGTGTGACACACTGACACACAGAAATCAGTTTTCGCATTTATTATATTAGATAAGCATATATACATACAAACATGTGGAGGTCATCTTTTGGTTTCCATCTACGAAATCTACTCACAAGGTTTTAGTCAGCTCTACAATATAGTAGAAGACATATATATATATATATACACACATACATACATACATACATATAAATGCGACCTTTGGCATTTTGTTGTGCTTAAGAAGAAGACCCATCAAGCCAAGCAAAATTGCAGTTGTGGCAAATACCAGTGACTCGCAAATGGCACCCGTGCCAGTGGTACGTAAAAGCACCCATTACACTAATGGAGTGGTTGGCGTTAAGAAGGTCATCCAGCAGTAGAAACCATACCAAATCAGACTGGAGTCTGATGCAGCCTTCCAACTTGCCAACCCATGCCAGCATGGACAACAGATATAAAATGATGATGATATATACATATATACATATATATATATCTATACACACAAACACATTTGTATATAGATATATATCTCTCTCTCCCTATATATATATATATATATATATATATATATATATATATATATATACTCATACATACACATACATATTTACATTACCATCATCATTTAGTGTCTGTTTTCCATGGAGTTTGACTGAAACCGGTAAGCTGCATAGCTGCACCAGGTTCCAGTCTGATTTGGCATAGTTTCTACAGCTGGATGCCTTTCCTAACACCAACCACTCCAAGAGTGTAATGGGTACGTTTTACATACCATCAGCATTTTTAGAGCACAACTCTTGAAAGTTGTCTGCCTGCTCTACCTCGACTGGCTGTCACTCATTACCATTCCGTTTATTGTTTTACTCTTCATAACCTCTAGCTTGACCGACAGGTCACACATTGTGTTTTATTATATGTAAGATATATATATTCAAGATGATTGACAATTTGCTCTACTCAAGAAGACCAATTCATCTAAGTAAAATCAAGGCCATAAAGGTAGGTCATTTATGTCTCTGCCCCTGCATACAATCTGTCCCGGACGAATCAGTCACCCACAACTCATCTTCCTAATACCTCTCCACTCCCTCCATCTGTGTTCACAATTCGTTGTGTCCCTCTCCCTCTATCTCCCATTCTTCCTTCTCATCCTTGTGAATCTACCCATAAATCTTTCTTTTTCCCCACAACATATCTTCCTAATACCTACTCCTTCTACATGTGCATATGCATTGCATTCCCCTCCCTTCCATCGCCCAAACTCCTTTTGCAATACTGCAAACTTATCTGCCCACTCACTCTATCCAACCCTCTGTACTTTTAGAAACAGCCTTGTAACTTGAGTATACACCCTGTCACATTTTTTCATCATCTCTCTCTCTCACACTCACTCTCTCTCACTCTCTCACTCTCTCACCCTCTCTTTCTCTCTCTCCTCTCTTTTCCAACTGGAATAGCCATGTATCTCCTCTACAGCAAGACACCTGTTTCTTTCCTTCTGTTCTTACTCTAACCTCTCACACAGCCTGACACACAGCCACCTCCTCAGTAATATTCCCAACTTGAGGATTTGGTCATGGAAGTTATTTGGTGACCTCACTCTGCTGGCACATGTGCAAAGCACCCAATACACCTGCTGAAGTGGTTGACATTAGAAAGCGCATCCAGCCATAAAAACCATGCCAAAGCAGCTAATGGAGCTTGATGCAGTCCTTGGACACATCAGACCATGCCAAACTGTTCGACCCATGCCAGCATGGAATATGGATGTTAAATGATGATGATGTATATCATCATCATCATCATCATCTTCATTTAACATCCCTCTTCCATACTGGCATAAGCTGGATGGATTGACAGGAACTGGCAGGCTAGAGGACAACACCAAGCTCCATTGTCTGTTTTGGCATGGTTTTTATGGCTGGATGCCCTTTCTAACACCCAATATATATTTGTGAACAATAAGCATCATTGGGCTCAAGTTTCTAACGCACCAATTATTTTTTCTCTGGAATTCTGATGTGGAGAATGACAAGGAATTGACTATAACTCAGTGAATCTCAAGGAACTTTGTTCTTAAAATTCTAGCATTTTGGTTTTCTGGTTGGTGTTTATATGTTTCACTGATATATTGGATATGCATCTTCAACTGACTTCTTCACAAATTTTGTGTGCCAATCTCCAGTCATGAAGTATTGATCAATCTGAGGTTTGGCAGAAGACATTTGTCCAAGGTTGTGTTCTTTGAGATCAAACCCAGAACCACCTGACCATGTGTAGTGAAGCCATCTGTTCATAGATGCTTAGTAAAGAGAGGTAAAGTTACTCTCGGTGAGATTTGAACTCAGAAACATAAAGGTGTGTAACTACAGCCGGTCATTTAGTCCAGCATGCTACTGTTTATGCTACTTCATTACTCTAACTTGTCTATTATCAGTATAACTGAAAATAGATCCTCTTCCTATTCCTAATTAAGCAGTATTAAGAATGGGCATTGTGCCAAAAAAGCACTGGGTGGAGAGAGAGAATTGCTTCATCATGTTATATATAAATAATTGAATTTGCAAAAGAACATCTAGCCCATAGCAACATTGGAAAATAGATAAAATTTACATTAAACATATAAATTGGATGGGTACATCAGAGCCAAAATTTTATCAAGTTCTGTAGACTTCAGATGTCCTTGCTACCAATTACCTACTGATTTCTTAGATAATCTTGTTTATTATCATTAGTTGTACATAAAATAATTGGGTTGACCAAAATAAAATACCCACCTCTGTGAGTTATTACTATCTATAGAAAGAACCACCTGAGACAGATGAGTAAATTTCCACTTCTAAGACCAGGTGTAAATTATCTGTTTTATAGCATATGAAATTAGTATTTTTAGAATCAGAATCTAAGTTATTGCCAACGAATAAACTATTTATTGATCATGTGGTTTACTGTGATGAAATTAAGTTTTGGGGTATTTTTAAGTATATTGCTTTTAACTTGGCAAAAGAACTCAGGAATGAGGAAACTGGATCATTTTACATTCATATCTTTCTCAAGAGAGATGAAATGAATTATTTTTAACCAAAATGAGCTTGTATCACAGTTTTAGAACCCACACTCATTATCAACATTTTAAATTCTACAGGCATGAGTTGAATGAGTCTTTTTAAGGCAGTGTTTTACAACTGTATTCCCTACTTTATGCCAACCCTTACTTGGTTTTTTTCATGTAAGATACTTTATTCCATATCTTTGCATGGTGAGCTGCCAAACTACCAAACTCTTTGATTATAGGAGACATAAACAGGATCATCACTTTCTATGCAGTACCAATGCAAAGACACACACATTTGACAGGCTGCTATTCATTTTCCATCTATCAAATCTCACTCACAAAGCATTGATCAACTTGAGGCAATAGTAGAAAATATTTGTCCAAGATACTTAGCCGCAGAATTCAACCCAAGTTACAAAATGAACTTCTTAATCACTTAACTAATTTGTCCTTTATTAATTAGATTACATAAAGGTAGTGAGCTAGTAGAATAGTTAGCAAGCCAGACAAAATGCCTCTATGCATTTTGTCTATCTTTACTTTCTGAGTTCAAATTCCACCGAGGACTCCTTTGTCTTTCATTCTTTCAGGGTCAATAGAATAAGTACCAGTTACACACTGGGCTCAATGTAATAAACTGGCCCTCTCCCACAAAATATGTGCATATATGCCTATAGTAGAACAGGTTAATTAGGTTGCATACTTCAACAGTTAATGTTTTCATTATTTTTACATCTGATTTTCCCTGCTTTCATGGATTGGACAAGTCCTTTTTCAATACAGTGTCTTACAATTTGTTGTGTTCCTTGCCATCTCGTCTGTGAAGTCATTGTCCTGAGCTCAGTTTTCATCATTTCTTCTCATGTCTTACTTGGTCTTTTCCTTTCACTGTTTCCTTCACCTTGGGTCTTCTAGCACTACCTTTTGTATATTCTAGGAATACATTATCCAAATTACCTTTTTTATTTAAGGCAGCAAAATGCAATTTGCAAGATATTTGGCTGTTAATTTTTAGTGGGTTGAGCAACTTTATAGACTCAGATAATGTATCAGGAGAAGCAACAGGTGTGGAAAAGAAACCACAGGACCTCTTAAAGATTGGCAAAAAAGCAGAATTTCAGACATGTTAGATATACAGAGTGCACTGGGGATCTGTGAACACAACTTTAGTGAGTTTTAAATGGAAGATGACCTAACATAATGCTATGTGTTATGGGCTAGATTTTAGCTTACTTATGGCAGAGTCTAATCTGAAAGGAAATGCAGAAGTACACCTTGCTTATGGCTCTAGCCATCAACCACAGCAACTCAAAGGTCTCAAGCTTCTTGAATGTGGTCAGGTCCTTGTATTCAGGGTTGGGAAAGAGCTGATGGCTGCTAGCAGAGAAGTGTTATCTATGGTCAAGAGAAAGAAGTATTGTCAATTGTCAGACATTGCAGGAACAGTTGAATTCATACAGTAGGTCCAAGATATTATCAATGACAATGCCATTGCTAAACAGCTCAAGGTGGCATAGTCCACTATCAGATGTAATCTGTTAGAAGCCTGTACTAAAAATGCTATTGTACACAAAATGTGATACAAAAATATAAAAGTAAATGCATAATAAACTGTGTGAATGTCATCATAGAATCTCTTCAACCAGGTTTATAGAACTCAGATGCATCAAGACATCAGGTACAAGTTCTACACAATTAGAAGAGGGTAGTTCATGTCTACCAAGAGGAAACTGTGACTCAGAGGAAACGGTGCAATCATGTAAACAACTGGCCTCCTGAGAGGTGTCATCAGTTGGAGAAACCACCAGGCAGTTCTACAGTACCAAAAACTTATTACAGACTGCCATCATAGGTAATGGGCAACATAAGAGAGGATGGGAGACATCTGATTTTGGTTATGAAATCATTTCTGTAGTTTCATTGGATGTCATCAATGAGGCTGCAGATTGCTTAATTGAATGGCCTGTTTCCTTGATTTATTTAAGTTAAATATGTGTCCTGTTTTTCTGGGAAGTATGTTACTTTGTCGCTTTGGTGTCATTGTTTTCCCTTGTGCTTTGTTTTGTTCTCGGTTGCTTGGTGCACTCTGTGCAGGAGTGATTAGCACCCACAAAGGAAGTTCATAAATTGGTCGGACAACTTACTAAAAAAAATTAGGCAGTTTTTGTTAATTAGGTGGCCTAATTACTGATAGAGCGACTCCAGTGAAAGTGTTGTAGCTAGAATAAGATATAAATGCATGGCATTCAGGGAGCTTTTGTCTCTGCTAGCAACCAGGATGGCTTCCATGTGGTTGAGTAACCTGCTTAAAATAGCAGCTAAATAACCAAAAAATTTCACCTTGCCATTTTTACAAAGGTGAATTTATACTTGATAATGTAACACTAGATACAGTAACTGAAAAAATACCAAATGTTCATAGCTGGAACAGCTTGTATCAAATGCCTGCTTGATCAGAGCTGACTTGAAGATGAATACATTAAAGGCAAGGACCTAAATTACTTTAACCTGGTTGGACTATATTCAACCTTGTAGGGGACAATGAACCCATGTTTGAACTTGTGATCTGATCTAGGTCCCTATGGAGCTGGTCATTGTCCACTCAGACTGAAGCTGTAATTTAGTTCCTAGCCCTTAATATGATACAAAAAACTGAGCTTTTGTACCAACTTGAAATGAAAATTAAATTTTACCAAGTTCAACATGTCATTGCTAAGAAAGCTGAATGAGTGGTGTTGGATTCTATGGTAAGTAAAGCTTAGAAAAAGTAGCTTTCCTAAGTATTCTTAATGTAAATGGATAACATTGAATTTCAGATCAGCCTCGATCAAACAAACCAAAATTGTTCCAGAAACTTGTGATACTTGTGTAGATGATCAAGTGTTGCTAATTACCATTGTTAATGCAGAGAACCTGATTGGTCCATTAGAAACCTGCAACTAATAATATTACTGTTCAAAAAATGTGGCACAAAATATATATAAATAAATGCATAATATATTGAGTGAGCATCATTACAAAAACTCTTTGGCCAGGTACTAGGACACAAAAAGTTCAATTTTAAAAGATTACACTAACACCTCAACACATTCTATCACTTCACCCACCCCACCTCAAAAATGGTATGGTATTCCCAACAATTAATCTGATAATCAAGCGGTAAAAGTATTTGTATAGACATTATATGGGCATCAATATTAATCTATATATATAAAAATGAGAATGTGTGTCTGTCTGTCTGTCTGTGTGTGTGTGTGTGTGTGTGTTTCCCTAAAACTCAAGAACTACACAACCAATTTCATTCAAATTTTACACGTGCCTTACTTAGGGTCCCAGTTGTGTTTTAGTAAAAAAAAATGTTTAACTTCTTGCATAGTTCAAGCCCACAGCAACATAATATCTCCTCCACTATTTAAGTATTACGTGTCAAAAGTGAAACAAAAACACTCATGTCAAATACTTTCACTTTAAAAATGAAACTATTCCACTAACTGAAACAATCACATTTCGATACTATAATGACAGATACTTTCACTTTAATGGTTTCAGAGAGAGAGAGATGTATATGTATACATATAGATGTATATGTACACGTATATGTACACGTATATGTATAGATATATATAGAGATCATCATCATCATCATCATCATCGTTTAACGTCCGCTTTCCATGCTAGCATGGGTTGGACGATTTGACTGAGGACTGGTGAAACCGGATGGCAACACCAGGCTCCAGTCTGATTTGGCAGAGTTTCTACAGCTGGATGCCCTTCCTAACGCCAACCACTCAGAGAGTGTAGTGGGTGCTTTTATGTGTCACCCGCAGATATAGATCTATATGCATACATGTATATGTATACATATGTGTAGATGTATATATAGATGTACATGTAATATGTACACATATATACACATATATACATGCATACAGATATCTATACATATATACACTCACACACACACACATACACACAAACGCACACATTAGTCATTTGTTTTTTTTATCCAAAACTACGTAAAAAGTACTGAATGGATCTTTATGAAATTTAGAAATTATATTCAAGGCATAACGGCCATAACCACCATGAAAATTCATATATTTTTGATGTTAATGAAATTTTAACCATACAGATTACACACAAATAAAGTAATATTTCTAAAATTTCTTCTTAGAAGTCACATGGGGACTTCACACCCACAATTTAGTCATTTTTCCTAAGCAAAGACAAATACAGTTGTACTATTGGAACCTATAGGGTCACCCGAACATAACAGATGAGCATTATTTGTAATTCAACGGTACAACAGTGTAAGACTATCTTTTCAGATATACTTACATTGTGATTTCTGCAATGTGGTGCATAGATTGTCAAGAAAATGAGATGCATCTTTGCCTCCACTTTTTATTATCACTACGACACACATAGTCCCCAGTTGGTAAGATTGATTTCAAGGCCTTCCCAGATGAGTGACTGGTTGTTCTAAGACATTTATTGATTGTAAATTTTTTCTGCAGTTACCTATCGGTATAGTGGTCATTTGCAAACTCCAGAGGCGACACTTTCATTTCCCTTTACTCCAAACGTCACACATTCTTATTTCAATTGGGTCATGCCCTTCCAGTTGCTATAGATCCATAATGCATCTTACAGCTGTGCCTGTCACCTGTATGGTGAGGAATCCTACATTGGGGAGTAATAACGACTACGCTCGGGTAGCCAACTGATTATCATGATCATTCGTCTTTTGGTTTCCTGTAGCTTTACTCTCTTTTACAAACCCAGTGAACATATATATATTTCCTATTTCAAAGAAATTCAAACAATACATATTACACCCAAGTTAAAAACATTCCCAACAATTCAACTTCTCTGCTTGACATTAACACACCCACCCCCAATAGGAGCCTTAACTTCTACATTTTTCAGCTCCAAGAGCTCCATTCTTCATGAGCAAAATCCTTTTTACAGGGTCCATAACACTAGAATTTTTGAATATGCGCATAAATATCAGATATATAAAGATGAGAATATGTGTCTGTGTGAATCTATAAAACTCGAGAACTACACAACCAATGTCATTTGAAATTAACACATGCCTTACTTAGGGTCCATGTAGTGTCTTAGGCCAAAACAATTTTTAACTTCTTGCATAGTTCGAGCCCACACCAATATCATATCTCCTCCACTATTTCAGTATTGTGTCAAAAGTGAAACAATAACATCTCTCTACTGTAATGTCAGATACTTTCACTTTCACACTGAAACTATTCCACTATTTCAGTATTACATTTCAAAAGTGAAACAATAACATGTTGCTACTGTAATTTCATATACCTTCACTTTAATACTTTCAATTTCATACTGAAACTATTAATGTGAAACTATACTCTCGCATATATACAGGTATACTATAAGACCAAAGTTATAAACATTCCCCACAATTCAACTTCTCTGGTTGACATTAACACACCCACCCCCAATAGGGGCCTTCATTCCCACATTTTAGAGCTCCATGAGCTCCATTTTTCAGGAGCAAAATCCTTTTTACAGGTTCCAGAAGACTGAAATTTTGGAATATGTGCATAAAGATTAATAGTATGGGATACATGTCTCATGATTAGAATTTTTTTAGGGTGTGTAAAGAGGGAAAGAACCCTCATGTGCAATTTTGATGAAATTCGAATCATATCTATTCCAGTTTCTTACAGGAAATATAAGAGAAAAGTCTCATCCTTCAATTGCATGTAACATGGGCAACGCCGGGTATCTCTGCTAGTTCTAAATAAAATATTGAAAACTTTTCAATCTATCACCACATGCTCAAATTCCTTCTGAACTTTAAGACACCAAGGATATCATGTCAGATATCTGTCAGACACCAAGGATATCATGTCAGATATCTGTCAGACACCAAGGATATTATGAATCGTGTCTGGTATAATTGACCATGTAAGTTTACATTGTTAGTTGCTATTCCCAAATTTCCAGTCATTAACTCTTGCAGCACAGTTCACTAAAACAAGTTTGGTTGCACCAAACTGATATATAGGTCACTGGATATATAGGTCACTGGATATATAGCCCTATCATGACACTAACATCCAAATATCAACAAGATATTGTATTATTCAATATTTTTGAGAGAGGAATTATGTATATTATTTACAATGGACTGCAAGGGCCATGCAACATGAGGTGACGAGAATGGCTCTTTCATACCACACCACACGGCCGTTACAATGAAGGGAAAATGAATGGGGCATTTAAATGCCAGATGAGAAAAAACAACCGCATAAGAATGATTAAGAAAACATTGATATGTTAATGTGTGTTTGTGTGTGCATCATGTATACAGAATAATAGACAGGCCATCATGAGAACAAAATGTATGTGTGCGTGTAGGCATAGATATATGCACGTATTAAGAACATATAAGGATGGCAATGAAGAAGAAGACAGTAAAAGAGTCCATGAGCCATGGAAGTGAGAAGTAAGTTTATAGACATAAGAAAGATAATACTAGTTCATAGTCATTAGTACACTGTAACCGAAATACTGTATCAAGAAGTCGCAGCCATGATGCTGAGCCAGTTACAGGTACATGTCATACGTGAAGTCGTGGCTGTGATGTTGCTGCCTAGGTCACTTGTACAGGAGTTTGTACAAGTTGTATATTTGCTGTTGATCCATGGTGAAGTAATTCATGAACAGTGGACTGTTGGAACCTGGGTGTGTTGCTTGCTGAGCTGTATACGTAGAGAGATATTGATGACATTAAGAATATGCTGGTGGCGATGAAGAAGGAGGTTGCAGTATTGCTGTTGGTAAGTCTCAACATAGCTGCTGTGGTGGTGGTGTTGTTACTGGAACTGGCTGTGTCTTTGTGGTCAGTGACTAGACCTTAAAAGGTCTGGAATCAAAGACCTCAAAATGAGGGAAAGCTGAGTTTTTATAAGGAGCTGTAGGCTCAAACAGGGCAGTAAATAGACTGTCCCGTGTGATACTATTTAGAACCTCTGACTGGTTATACACAGTAAGTTGGCATGACCAAGTAAGAGATAAATTGCACCAATACCAACCAATCAGAGTAGTGGACACAATAGGGTCCAACTAGCAGTCAAAGGCTAGCTATTCCCTGCTACGTTCAACTGCATGTGTATATAATAAAGGGAGAGAGGAATTTCACCTGAGTCGATGCTACTGATAGATTAGTGTCCTCACCTTGTTTGTTGTTACCACAACATTTCAGCTGATGTACTCTCCAGCCCTCATCAAGTGTTCTGTTGGATTTTTTAACCCGACCCTTTGACTAATGGGGTACTCTGTTCTCATTCCAAAAATAACTTTTTGCTGATGTTATTTTTTGTTGATATCATTTTCCCAAGTCTCTGCCTGGGATTGAACTCAGAATCCAAGGGTTAGAAGCCCATGCCCTTATCCACCATACTAGGCATATAGTGTGGTGGATAAGAGCACAGGCTACTAACCCTCTGACCGGGTAACCATATATCTCCTCCACAGCAGGACACCTGTTTCTGTTTCTCTGTCACACTCTAACCTTTCATCATCTGACACAAGATCACCTCCTCCAATGCCTCCTCCCCTCTCAAAGGATCTTTGTCTTGCAAGTTACTTGGTGACCCTGCCAGTGCTGGTACCATGTAAAAAGCATCCAGTCCTCACTGTAAAGTGGTTGACATTTGGAAAGGGCATCCAGCTGTAAAAACCATGCCAAAACTGGCCTTGCCTGTGCTCATGCCATGTAAAAAGCACTCAGTCCACTGTGCAGCATGGTTGGTGTTAGGAAGGGCATCCAGCTGTAAAAACCATACCAAAACAAACAGTGAAGCATGGTGCAGTCTGCTGGCTAGCCAGCTCTTGTCAAACCATCTAACCTATACCAGCATGGAAAGCAGACGTTAAATGATGATGATTCTACAAGAAAAGGTTAGGTAAGGATGATTAAAAGATATCTTTCTTTCCCATTGGTGATTCTGGAGACAACATATGATTCTTTGAAATTTCATTATTTCAGATAGATGGATGGACAGACAGACAGATGAATAGATGGACACATGGACAGTTGGACGGATGGACGGATGGACGGATGGATAGACAGGTTGGACAGATGGGTGGATGGATGGATGGATGAATGGACAGATGAACAGAGAATGCATAGGATTCTGAGACCCCTTTATTCAACTTCTCTTGTGTTGGTGCCATTAAAAATACACCCGGTACACCCTGCAAAGTGGTTAGCAATAGGAAGGGCATCCAGCTGTAGAACCAAACTAAATGACATGTGCAAGCATCAGTCTATGGGATGTAGCTGCTCCTAATAGGAGATGACCTGGACCATGATGACCTGTCCGATCCCTGCCAGCACAGATGATGTAAAAATAATGTTGTTGATGATGATATATCATCATCATTTTACATCTGTTTTCCATGATAGCATGGATTAGACAAGTCAATGCTGCTCCATTAGATGGGTCAACAATCTGTCCAATATACAGGCAGGGGTTAACTTTACCTTTCATCCTTCTTTGGGACAGTACCAAAAAAGTACTAATCCAGGACAGTGAATTTGTTGAACTGTGTTGAGCAAGATCCCTCGTGCTATTTATTCTAGCCCTTTGCACTCTGACAGTAATGTCTATGATGATACTAGTGACAAATTGTGGTGGTAAGGTGGCAACCTTACTCATGGATAACATCAGTGGTATGGAAGAGGAAGATGTCCATGCATGGGCATCTTCCCCCATACATCTTAGCCCAGCTGGCACATACAGATGCAGAAACAAGGTCTGTTTTAATTGATGGTGGTCCTACCATATCAGATAGCATAAAAAAATGTAGTCATATTAGACACACCCCAGTTGCAGCAGTGCATATTCAGGTACAAAAAGAGTTTTTAGTGCATTAAAGCTTATGAGAAGCCCAACATCACATCTAAAATCTGGGATGTTTTTCTTTTCTTTTTGAGACTTTCTTTGGTAAAGAAAAAATGCGTGCCTAATATACCATGCAGTACAATAAATAGAAAGATAGATAGAAATGATTATCTTTATGGAAAAACTTGAATTTTTTATTTTTAAATTTTGCTACTGTGCTTCAAATACTCAATGAAAATTGCATTCATTCAAGTTTTTCAATTATACAAGACTACTACATCTCTCTTACACAATCTGCACTTAGCTTTAATATTTGCATTCTACTATGAAGCTTTTAGGCATAATCAGAGCCATAGAAAACATTCATCCAAAGAAACCAAGATAATCAAATATGTCACCCATCCTACAATATATGTATTGTATAAAATCAGTTACTTTTTATCCTCAGTCTAATTGGTTTCTACCTACAGCTAGGTAACTTGGCTATTGAAAAGTAAGTGTTGAGGTTATGCATTCAAACTGTCAACAATCCAGCTTATTATTGTCTAGTACTCTACTGAAGCTATCATCCATGGCTTTTGTTCATTTATATATATTAGTGTCAACTGGAGCTCAATGCAAACAGTAAACAGTTTCACAGTCATCACTCACACACACACACACACACACACACACACACACACACACGCACACACACACATATATATGAATGAAAGTCATGTAACTGCTGTTACAGTTCTGTGTTCTTACACTAGATGGAGAGGATGGGATCTTTGGTACAATGCAGTGGCACCCAGTTCAGTAATTGGTATGGTTTTCAATCCCAAAATTGGGATCTTCCATATATATATATATACATATATATATATAATTATATATATATATATATATATATATATATATATATATATATATATATATATATATATATATATATATATATATATATATATATATATATACATATCACTGCATATCTTTCACATTTTCTCTTTAGGGAGTAGAACTTCAGTTCTTTTAGCCTCTCCCAGCAGTCAATCTTCTCTGTGTTGTAGCATTGGATGGTCTCAAGTTCCACAGCCAATTTAGCATTTTGTTGTGACCACAGTGGGAAGCAGTAATACAGACAGCTGAGAACAAATGTTCTCCATAGGAGTAGAATAGTCTCCTTCTTCCTGGTTCTGAATGGTCTCAGAACCCAACCAGCCACTTGCCTGCAGTGTTGCTATCTTAGTAATATGCACATGGAATGATGCATCATTGCTCACATGGATTCGCAGGTCAGGCACCAATTCTGACTCTAGGATTGCACTAAACAGGATAGGTGGAGCTCTTTGGTCCTGTAAGGCAACTCACCTGTAAAACCAATGCAAAACCTACAGCTTGCTGGTCACCACAGCCATCTTACCCTGCTAAGCTGCTGTGGTCAGATCTCCAAGAGTGGGATCAGATTGCATGAAGGTTGAAAAGGTTTTGAGAGTTCCAGAAGTTCTTGTGTGTCTTTCTGATACAGGACACCATCAATTTAGCAATACAGATCATGAAATTAACTGGATGAAGTAATTGACAGGAGATATGTGGTGGTTGCCTTTTTGGAACAGAGGAATAATACTGGCAATTTTCCAATGTTCTGAGGTAATGTAATTATTAAGATAGAATTGGAAGAGGAGTGAAAGCTGGTGCCATAGAAAGAGGCCACCGTGTCTGAAAAGCAGATAAGTTACACCATCAAAGTCAGACAAAGCATAGTTGTGTATATCCTTGAGGTGACATTACAGAACTCCAGGAGTAAATTCAAGAGATGTTATGGAATCTGGTGTCCTTTTCAACATTGAAAATGCCAGTATAGAATTTGGCAATAAGTTTTATGCATTCTTTGGAGTTGTCAGTAATCTGACTTGTTTGGAGAGGCATGATTAGAGAATGAAGACTCAGTTTTGACCATACATTATTTCCAGAACACATTACTATCTGGATTGGTTGTTAAGCATGGTTCAAATTTACTTTCTTTATAGTTATTTGTTTGGTATAGTCAAATGCTCTGTTGGACCTATTATCTTCTGCTCTACACAATCTGTATTCACATTCAACTCTCTTTCAATATAATGAATTATAGCCTTGTGCTGAAGTTAGAAAACATTATTGTTAGGTTAGACGACATTACTATTAGGACTGAATGGCAGAATTGGCAGAGTGCTGAACAAAAATACCCCGTGGTATTTTGTTACACCTCTGTACATTCTGAGTTCAAAGTTTATTTTTGTTCTTTCTTTTTTTCATGATGGAATAAAACAAGTATCTGTCAAGTACTGGGGTTAATCAGTCAGTTAACACAAAGGAGTTGTGGACTGGCAATTAGAACAGCAGATTGGCAGGCTCATTTGTGCATCAGACAAAATGGCTTGTAGTATTTGTTTCAGCTCTTTATGTTCTAAGTTCAAACCCTACTATGGTCAGTCATGTTGTTCATCAAGTGCTGGGGTTGATTTAATCGACTCATTATTTCCTTCAAACTTCTGGCCTGGTTCCTATGTTAGAAACTATTAATAGAATCTAGTTAGTTACGAAATAGCTTTTTCCGTTTCTAATTTGGCAAGCATTAAAAGCAAAAGAGGAGGATGGGCAGTATGGTGGGAGAAATTTGTAAATAATTGTTTCTTCATTTTGATTTATTTGTAAGACAACAGCATTCTAAATATTCTGGGCATTTTGGAAATAAGATTATTTTTTGGAATATATCTGCTATCAGACAACTTTTCTTATGATGTCTCTGGCACATGGATATCTTGAAATTGTAAAGAATGCTGACCTGCAACAGATATAAGATGAAACTTATTTTTGGTTCTAGATTGTATTGTTATTCTTAGAAACAGATGAGTTAAATACCCTCCCACAAAGCTTGTTTTTGTTTTTCTTTCTTTGGAAAAACTGTTTATTTGATATTTAAAAATATTTGTTTTTTCATTTCATGATTTCTAATTTCAGTACTAAAAGGTCACACATTTTGGGATATAGTTGATTAAATTTTGGTCAAACGCTTTTCTTCTCCTGGATAGGCAAAGTTTACCATGATGGGATTCAAACTCAGAATGTGAATGTATATAGCAAAAAAACTACCTGACATTTTGAATGATGCTCCACTGATTCTGACACCAATAGCCTTTCTTGTAAGCTATAATTTAAGGTGATATTCAGCCCAGAGTCTGTCATGAGTCAGCAAATCTATCATCAAAGACATTCCAACCTAGACTTAAAAGCAAAAGTTTGACAGTTTATTCTGAACACTTAAGTGTTGAAACTTATTGAATTAAAGACCAGGCCTAGCTAACTTGAATTACATTCTGCGCCAATTTAATCACAGAATGTTTTTTGAGGACTGCTTGTATACTGACAGAATTGAAAGTATTCTGCTTTCTCATGCTATTATTACAATAATGAATGAATGATCGTTGATTCAACATGAAATATTATTGTTGCAAAAACAGTAGTATCTTTCTTTTCTACTTTTCATTACAATCTTTAATTTTTGATAAAATTTTTTAAATGTTTGTTTAAATAAACCCATTTCAAGAAAGTATCAAGTGGGCTGCAAGATAAAAGTCTGTGGGACGCATGCAGCTCGCAGGCCTCAGGTTGGCCAGCTCTGTCCTAGACTATATCTTTAAAACAAATGACATGAAGTTACACACCAACACACCCCAACTTCTGGTTCACAAACTTTCTGTCTTCTCACTCTACTTTTTCTATCCCTACCACAAATGCCTCTGCATTTTGGAACTAGCTGGTCTTGTGCTGTTTCCATTCAGGCATTCCAAACTCACACATATTGTGTCTTCTTATTACACATATTGTGTCTTCTTATCACACATATTGTGTTTTCATTCGAGGCTCGCACTTGCCACTTCACCCAATCTTACTTTCCCAAAATGTTGGCTCTTTCACATTCCCATCTTTCAACTATCAACATGCAGACTGTGTCAATATCAATGATCTTGGAAACCACAAAGGCTACAGGTACAGTCATCACTTGTAAACCAAACCCCAAAAAGTAGAATTCGGTAGATGGAAACTGTTCAGAAGCCTTGTGTGTGTGTGTGTGTGTGTGTGTGTGTGTGTGTGTGTGTGTGTGTGTGTGTGTGTGTGTGCATGCCCGTGCATGCATGTGTGTGTTTCAGTTTGGCAATAAATACCAGACTGAAATAAGCTGTGCTATTAAACCCTTGAAGATGATGCCCCAGCATGGCCACACAGAGTCAAATGACTGAAACCAGTAAGAAAAAATAAAAGAATCCACATAAATTATTGAAATGTCAATACAGTAATTCTGAAATGATCATCAGATCATACAATTGTTTGCATACAATCATGTTGTTTATATAAGCTTTCAATTTTGTATTTTCCATGAGGTGCAGTATGCGAAGCTTAAAAAATTGTCAACAATAGGCACTATAGGCTTAAAAAAGCACACAGATATGCCAGATGTGTGTGTGTGTGTGTTTGTGTGTGTGTGTGTGGGGTTGTTTGTGTATGCTTGTGTTTGTGTGTGTGTGTATGTATGTGCGTGTATATACATATACATGCATACATACACACACACACATATACATACATGATTCACCATGATAGATCTCTAACCACTACACAATTTCTTTCTCTCCTTGTTTCTTTGTTTCTTTCTGTGTTCCTTTCTGTGGAAGAGCGTAGTCTCAAAACGTTAACAAATTTTTTCAATTCTCGAGCATTATACTAATACATCTATTTGTTTTCTACACCACCTGTCTTTGTCTGTTGTTTTTTTGTGAATTCTCCCTATATATATATACTACTTATGTGGGAAATCGGTGTGTGTGTGTGTTTGTTTGTGGCGTTGTTAGCTAATTCCTACATCGTTTTATTGATTTTGATGAAACTTGACACATGAGTAGAACTCATATCTGGAAACCTCATGACATATTTACATTGTTGAAAAAATCGATAACATGGCTCCTGGAAGGGACCTTTATATCTACCTTATATAACTAATTTTTTTAAACACCTAAGGGAAATAACCCATAGCACTTGTACAATATTTTCTTTAAACACTCAAGGGAAATAACCCATTTCATTGTTTATGTTCGATTACTTTCAATATTGATTTTTTGTGTGACCTATTTCTAATTTTTGCAGACAATATCACTCTTATACTTTATTTGACACGTGAGTAGAACTCATGTCTGGAAACCTCGTGACGTACTTAGATTGTTGAAAAAAATCGATAATAGGGCCCTTCCAATGCATCCTTCTATCTACTACATATTACTAATATTTTATTTAAACAACCCAAGGGAAATAACCCATACCATCTGCAGATTTTAGTGAAGCGATCAATATTTGATTCTCACGATCAGCCAACCTTATTCTGCATTTCACTACTCACAGTTTTGAACTGCTAAACATTATTATTGCACTTCCTTAATTTGAATCTTAAACATTAAAGACTTCATTCATACATTTCTATACATACATATTTTTTTGAATACCCATTACTCTGATAATTCTGCATTTTTACAGTTACACTTTTTCCATGACAGTAGATAAATTATTTTATTCCATAACTTATTTGTTGTGACTTCATGCAGGCATAACGTGGATTCGATCCTCGATTGCCAAATTTCACTTAACACTTCAACAGCATTTTTCTCACTGTAAAACAATAGTTTTTCTGTGAATGACAGCAGTTATACATTTCCCAGATGCTTTCACTAAGCAGAATAATGACTTTGCTTCTCGCCAACCTCCAACAATTTCTCCCTCCTCCAGTTGATAGCTTTTTGTACTTTCTCGAGATGGAAAATAGACCTTTTATGGCAGTTATAACGAAATTGCTTTCTTATATCAGAGTAATAAGGTGTTTCAACAGAATATCTTTACCCCCGGGAATTACCAGGTACACCAGCTAGTATATATATATATATATATATATATATATATATATATATACATATATACACACACACACACACACACACACACACACATAACAGAAGTAAATAGACACCTCATAAAATATCATTTTAGGTTTTATTCTAACTTGTAAACGTTTATAATTTTTATCAATTGACATTTTTATGTTTCAGGTTCTATATATGACTGTTTAATCATGCCATGTACAAAAGAAGCCTTAGAACTGTCTGAATTTCAAAGAGGCCATATTATGGGTCATTCTGAAGGTGGACATAGTCAGCATAAAATTGCAGAAAACCTTGGGATCCCAATTTCTACAGTTAATAGTGATTGTGCAATTCACCAGAGAGGGGAAACACTCCACATCACCTCGCCCAGATCAATCAGTTCCCTTTGACAGGACCCTTCTTTTTGCTAAGAGAAGTGTGGAGGATAATCCTCATTGCAAGGCCTCTGATATAGCAGAACAAGTTGATGTCAATCCCAGAATAACTGTCAGGTATCTCTACAAACTTGGTTACTATGGCAGAGCAGCAAGAAGGAAGACACTTTTTTGATCAGCTAACATCAAGCAGAGAAAAGATTGGGCCAGTGAGATGGTGGAGAGACCACTAGAATTTTGGGACACCATCATATTCTCTGATGAGTCCAGATTTGCCGTATTTCTTGACAGTGGTTGAGTGTGGGTCTGGAGACTCTGTGATCAAGAATTTGATGTGAAAAGATTGCAGCCAACAATGAAACATGGCAACTATTCTGTAATTGTCGGGGGAGCAATTTGGAACAATGGTTGATCACAGCTGGTGGAGTGTGAGGGAAACATAAACTCAGATAAATATGTGTCCATATTGCAGAAAGGACTCCTTCCAATCTTCTCTGATGTTGAAATGATTAATGAAGACTATTTATGAAAGATGGGGCTCCTTGTCACCCAGCTAAAATGACCCAAGATTTGTTGGATGAGAATAGCATTAAAAAGCTTCCATGGCCAAACCAGTCACCAGATATGAACCCTATTGAACACCTCTGAGACATAATGGACATGACATGTAATAAAAAGAACAAGAAAGCATCTTCAAAGCCAGATCTTTTGAGATTACTGCATGAAACTTGGCAAGAAATTCCTCAAGAGAATATTCATCTGATCAGTAACATGCCTAATAGGGTCCTGGCATTGAAAAATGCAAAGGGCATGTCTACTAAATATTAAATATTCACGTTATAACAATTAATAAATAATTTGAATGTATAATTTCAGATTAAAATAAATTTTAATGATTATAAGGGTGTCTATTTACTTCTGATATGGGGAACAGCTTGTCTTTTAACCATGTATTGAAAACATGACTAGGTTACAATTTGATCTTTTTTATTAATGTCTTGTATCTGTGTACCAGACTGTTATCATTCATTTGAAACAATAATATTCTTAAATTCGTCTTTATCCTCATTTCCAGGCTATCTCATTTTCAGGATCTCAAGTTGTTTTGGCTTTTGTACCAGTTTTTTTTTTTATAGTGGATGTGTTGGTGTTCTACGTCATTGAATTTGCTGTTATGACATGTGCTGTTGTTTCTTAATTGTAGCTTTGTGTTATGATATTAGTTTTGCTTCCATAATTGGTTTTCTATTGAAGTGGGGAATTCTATAAGTTACGGAAATATTCTCTTGTTTTCCTATCTGACTTTATGTTATGGTATGTAGTGTAGTGAGTTGCAATTTCTCCATGTTTTACATGAATGGTGAATCTATGAAAGAGTGTTGTATTTGTCTGGAATTATGAAGATTACAACTTTCACTTTCACTATCAAATTTGTAAATTACATTCATCAATTTAAGTTTGTCCACAGCATGTTGTCGATATAGAAGTATTTTTTTTATCTTATTGTTTTTGTAATATATAACTAGTACCAACTGCTAGTTTGGTGTGGTGCATTTCATCAGCAACTTAGTATACTAGTTTGTTTGAGTTGTTGCTGTTAATTATTGTTTGTTTAATTCTGTGTATTTCTATTGATTGTTTTATTTGTGGAAGAGAATCTACATGTTCTTCTAATTTGTGATTTTACCACTGATATTTTGTAGACATGTGAACATACCCTATCTCCAGTTGGTATACGAATTTATTTGTGTCTTTTGTGTAAAATACAATAAAATGACAAAACGAAACAACAATATAAAATAAAATGGGAATATAAAATCCTGAGCAGAAAAGAAAAGAAAAAGAAAAAGAAATACACAGATTTTCATGTAAAGAAATAAAAATAAACTTAAAATAAAAATAAAACTTAAAATAAAATAAAAAATAAAGGGAGTCAAATCGGTGAGGCGGGTAATCTAAGAAATAATAAGAGAAAGTCTGGATAGTCAAGTAAGCTACATCTAAGCTATTTAGATGGGTTTGTGAAGGGTGGTGAGGAAAAATCTAAATGTAGAAGAAGAAGATAAAGCGATAAATAGATATAGATACAGAGATCTTAAAGGTCGTAAGGGATAGATATATATATGAGCTGTGTCTGTCTATATCAGTGGTGGGTCGTAAATAAGAAGTCATGCCAGAATAGACTTGAAACATGAAACATGAAACATGATATTCTTGTGGTGAGTGGTCAGTGGTCAACCTAAGCCAATTACAACTTAAGTGTACTAACCTATCTACATACACTTATCTAGATGAAGAAGGGTGAAGGAAGTGGAAAGGGTAATTATAATATAGAAGACCTTAAAGAATTAATCAATAAACATGTCAACAAGAAAAGTGAAAAAAGTTATAAGGGGGTTAGGGTTGGACGTTAAAGTTCAAAAAATAAAATTCAAAATACAGAGTAATATAGTATACTAGTGAAAGGAAATATTAGCACCCACATTAATAATGTAATAACTAAGAAATAAACAATAAAATAAGAACTAAAAAATAGTAAAAAATGATAAAACTAATAAAAATAAGAGATAAAACGTAAAAAATGAAAAAAATTAAGTATGAAAAAAATAATAAAATATAAAAGATAATGATAAACGAGTCAAAATATAACCGATAAAAAATAAGAAATACAAAGAAATTAACAATTAAAAAATTAAAACATAACGAAACCGGAAGTAAAAGAGTATAAAATAAATGTAAAAGTATAAAGTGAAGTATATATATAAAAAAATATATTAAAAAAATATAAAAAAATAAAAATGAAAATAAAATAAAAATAAAAATTAAAAATAAAATTAAAATAAAAATAAAAATAAAAATAAAAAAACACAATTTATAAGCAGTATAGACAGTATACACACATATATATACCCACATACATACACATACACACAGTGTTATTTCGTGTTATAACTTCGTATTGCAGTGTCCTTCGATGGTTTCGAGTCAGTGACTGAAGCTAGAACTATATCCATAGGTTTGGGATTATGGATCCGGTTTATTAAAAATTTGTGTAAACTAAAAATTAAAAACATGTGTAAACTAAAAATTAAAAATTTGTTTAAATTAAGTGGTCATAACCTAGTTATTCGAGGGTAAACCAAAATACTGATGTATATAGTAAGGTTAGGGGTAGAGTACGGGCTGTTTTAGTTAGGTGTCTGGGTTGTGGTAGGTAGGAATAGTTAAATAGATGAGGTGTAGAAGTGCACATAACTAAAAGAGAGGATTTAAGGGTTATAATATCTGTAGTGAAACTACCTATCGTCACTAGATACAAAACTGCTATCGCCATTCTTCTCATTTAAATATAAACAAACGCGAACGTAGCGGAAAACATTAACCTTGTCATCACGTGACTGATCATTATTTGAATCGGCAATTTCTTTGAACCGTTCCCGCCAGAACGCAAACTGACCAATCACAGCCCTTAATAAGGTCACGTGATAGTGTTTTTCTGCTACCATCTTGGAGCCCCCTTAATGCCTTAAATAGATCAACTCATACCCAGCAAATTTGTCTCGGTCCAGTTTCTCTAATAGACTGTTCCGTGTACCACACGACAGCAGCAGCAACAATCAGCCCGCGACCACTTCAACAGCTTCGTCCAGCCAACGATGACCACCGCCGTCGCCATATCAGCAACACGAGTCTACGACTACTAGCCAGCATCATCGTCATGACCAACACGATTACTACTAACCAGCAACAATCTCCACCAGCGTCAACACGACTTTCTATGTACACCAAACCAAACCACCGCGGCACATCTCTCTCTTCGATTCTGTTAGGTGACTTAGCTTCACCACAATAATAAACAGACAAGAGATCTCAGCCAGTGACGAACATCTGTATAACAAGAATCACGGCCCGGCATCGATGCCACGACATCACAACTAGTGATTAGCTCTGCCACACACAGCCAACTCACTTCACATACAGACTCATACTAATGTGTACCTAAGAACTGGTATAATTGCTCACGTGTTATTGACTCTCTTTCCATCTGCTGTAATAACTAACATACACACACATGTATCACTCACATACATACTTTTCTTTGTACGACGGCCTGTCCTTGATTATGTTCTTATATGTCGCATTCACACTCTCACATAGACATACATCTTTAACGCTACAATAAATATCTCTGTTATTCATCTAATACGGTTGTGGTCTTTCATTACTGGTCATCTATGTTATCGTCGTATAACATATCATGTATATCATCAGTGATATATAATTTTGTGTTTGACCGTGTGACACGTTTAAATAAAAGGAGTCCTCTGTTTTTCCATTCGTCACCATATCTCCTTTTTGAGTTTGCACGGTCGTTCCTTACATATCTAAAGGTTTTCATCATTTTATGGATACAGGAGGGTTTGAAATCTGACCTCTTATTAATTAGTTTATTCTTATCAGGAAATTTAATAATTTTCAAAAGTTCAAGGGAGCATAACTGGCAACCAGTTCTATTATCTTTATAAGTAGGGGCCGATCCAACAATAGACCATCTAAGGTTAAAATTAATCTTGTCGTCCTTAAGCTCCCAAATTCTGCGAGATAATGAGGTGTTGTTAGCTTTATGTCTGAGTCTAAATGAAGATCCGTGGTTATAAAACCTAGATTTCCAGGATGAAGAGCATCCCAGGTATGTGAAGGTGTTAGTTTCTGTGATAATTTCGCAAGAGTATATTACGTTTTTAGCTAAGCAGTTTCCGTGTAACGGGCATGTTGTAGGTGTTACACAATTGCACCCAATTTTATACTTGTAAGGTCGTCTTATGTCTACATTTATGGGGTAACTGTTTGTAGTATTATTATCTATGTTAGTACCCGGGTGGTTAGGTTTAACGTTTACATTGTTGTTATAATTATAGCTGCTACCTCTATTTGGGTTGTTCGAAGAGACCTCACATCTTATACTGTCACTGGGGGTTCTGGGAATATCGGTGTTATGCTGATAATCATTAATCATTCTTAATCTAGCTTTTTTTATTTTGGTTTTGTTATGTTTAGATATAATACATTTCATATTAGGGAGGGTTGAATATGAGATTCTAATAGTTTTATTTGAAAAGATACTGCTATATTTGTGAGTGGGTGGAAAGTTCTTTGATATAATTGAGAATATCCTCTTACATAATTTACCTGTGACGGCTACATTGTATGGTATGTTATACCATATGTAGTTGCGTAATTTATTTTTACTTTGTTTGGAAATTATTCTATTTTTATTATTATTCCTATCGCTAGGGCTTTCTTTGTGTGAACTAATATCTGTATGATTATTCTTATTATGTTTTCTTATCCTATGTCTATTATTATTCGTACTGGTTATATCTGTACTTTTGTTTATGTTCGACTTATTTTCTATAGCACCATCCAGGGGTTTAACTCTATATTTTCTAATTCGATTACATGGAGGGTTTATGTTCCTGGTTTGTGCTTTGGGTGAATTATAATTAAACTTATTAACAAATGATATCGTCTGGGAGAACCCAGCGTTATAGAGGGCTTGATTATAATGATGGGCATGTTCCTTGAAAATGTTTTCATTCGAGGATAGTTTGGTAAGTCTGTCCGAAACAGAGGTGGGGGGTGATTGGAAAGTGTGTTAATGTAACTAGTGGTTTCTTCAGGTTTCCTGTGCGGGTGGTGGAGTCCTTCATCTAAGTCGAGTGTAGCATCCAGAAAATTAACAATCTTGTAGTTAGTCATAAATTCAAGTTTTAAGTTAAAGGATTTGAAAAAATGTCTAATCTTTTTCCTAACTCTTTCAAGGGTGCTCTTGTTATTGGTAGGGTAAATAAAAAGAGCATCGTCTCTGTATAGCTTTATATTGTAAATTATACACTGATATAAAACTTGAAACACATGTACTGCAGAATCCTTTGTATTTTTGCTGTTATTTTTTGGATTTACAATATATATATATATATATATATATATATACATATATATATATATATATATATATATATATATATATATATACATATATATATATATATATATATATATATATATATATATATATATATATATATATATATATATATATATATATATATATATATATATACATATATATATATATATATATATATCATTCACTTGTTCATTTCCATCCAAGCTTGTATGCTTGGATGGAAAATGATTTGATTTTTAAGCCAGATTTTACAGCTGGATGCTCTTCTTGTCACCAACTTGTACCAGTTTTTCAAGCGAAGGATTGTCATAGTGCAAATTTCTTCATAAGCACTTGGTTAATGAAGCAAACTTCTTAGCTCCAAAGCTATATAGACATATGCATATGTGTACACACACACATATATATATATATATATGTATGTATGCATGTATGTATATATGTATGTATGTAGTATAGATATATATATAATGTATATATACATACATAGATACATAATATACACATGCATACACACACACACATATATGTATGCGTATATGTATGTACCAATAGTGATATTTGCCATAGTATGTAGTTGCCAAAAGATAACCTAACATTTGGCAAGTTAATCTAATATGATATAACTACAGATATTGTACTACAATTCCCATATTGTACACCTCATTATGAAGGAAAGCTGTCCACTACCACTACATTGTTGATCTGTTATGTAATCAGTCATTTAGAACAGTGAGATAAATGCATAATTGTCTGTTGGGAGAATATGTGTAGTTAGATGGGATGCAGACTACACACGTGGTAGGTGTTTATGTAGAAATTATACATCATCATCATCATCATCATCATCATCATCATCATCATCATCACTTATCATCACTATCATCCTCCAATCATCATCTTCAGCATCATCGTCATCATCATTGTCATCATTATCATCATTATCATCATCATCCTTATTTAACGTCTGTTTTCCATACTGGCTTGGGTTGGATGATTTGCCTGGAGCTGATAAGACTCAGAGGCTGCACCAAGCTCCATTGTTTGTTCTGCCATAGTTTCTATGGCTGGATGCCCTTCCTAATGCTTCCCACTCCACAGAGTGTACTGGGAGCTTTTAACATGACACCAGCACAAGTGCTTTTTATGTGGCACCAGCACCAGTATCAATCCTTTTCTAGTGGACGGGTCTTCTTGAGTACAACAGTGAGTCAAATATCTGTCCTTTGTCATCTTCATAAGGCTCAGTTTCTTGAGATCAGCCTTCCATACTTCATCCCATGTCTTCCTAGGTTTCCCTCTTCCACAAGTTCTGTCCATTTTAAGTGATCAGCACTTCTGTAGGCAACTGTCTGAATTCATATGTATTTCATGGCCAAACCAGTGCAGTCTTCTCTGTTGCATGCTGCATCTAATTCCCCTTATGCCCAACTTTTCCCTCAATATACCATCATCAAAAGCACCATAAAAACCAATATCTTAAGTATTATCAATCATCAGTACTTCATCATCATTATGAATTATGGTTGTTGTTGGCACTCCATCGGTTAGGACGACGAGGGTTCCAGTTGATCCGTTCAACAGAACAGCCTGCTCATGAAATTAACGTGCAAGTAGCTGAGCACTCCACAGACACGTGTACCCTTAACGTAGTTCTCGAGGATATTCAGCGTGACACAGTGTGACAAGGCTGACCCTTTGAATTACAAGCACAACAGAAACAGGAAGTAAGAGTGAGAGAAAGTTGTGGTGAAAGAGTACAGCAGGGTTCACCACCATCCCCTGCCGGAGCCTCGTGGAGCTTTAGGTGTTTTCACTCAATAAACACTCACAACGCCTGGTCTGGGAATCGAAACCGCGATCCTATGACCACGAATCCGCTGCCCTAACCACTGGGCCATTGCACCTCCACATGAATTATGGAAACCCTAAAGAAAAAATTGGCAGTTTTTTTCTGAAGAGGCAGCTTGGCTTATGATGGAGCCTAAGTGGTATTACTCTGTACCAATCAACCAACACTTTGTGATCCCTTTAATCGCTCCTCAGGGGAGTTTGTAATGTCATGAAACCATGAAGTACAGAGAATCCAGGAACACCAAAATAGCAGAAGCTGGTATTGAAATTTGCACAGGTAGAAAGTGGAGTACTGCCAGAGAGTTGCAAGTAGCAGATGAATGACTGAAGCTGAAGGTTCTTGTTGGGATTGTAGCAATACTCACCAGCTCATTGATCATCTACCAATCCCTACATTCACCTTTCAATCCTACCAAATATTCAAAACTGTTACCTACCTCCCATATCCTCCATCTCCTGCTTCCCCATGCATTCATATAAACCTCCACCCACCTACCCACATTCCTAGTTCCACTGTCCAAACACGCTTCTATTCACTTCACACCTTGCAGCTCCTATGGATCATTCTCACTCTCTCTCTCCTCAAGGCAAGTAACTATGTAGCTCTTCTACAAGAACCTGTCTGTCTCTCTCCATCAACTCCTCACATAAATGCTTCTTCCTAACCCACTTCACTCCCACTCAGATTTTGTAGTCTTGTGAGCAGCATGGCAATCTCACTAGTGCCAGTGGCATGAAGAAATGTACCCAGAATACAATGTAAAGTGATTGGCATTAGGAAAAGCACCCAGTTATAGAAATCATGCCAAAGTAAACACTGGAGCCAGTATATCCTGTCAAACTGTTCAACCCATGCCAACATGGATCATGGATGTTAAATGCTGATGATGATTATATATATACATGCATACATGTATGTATATATATATATATATATATATATATATATATATATATATATATATATATATATATATATATATATATGTATGTATGTATGTATGTATGTATGTTTGTATGTATGTATGTACATATTTATATGTGTGTCTGTGAAATCTTGTATCCCTGCCGTAAGACTTTATTTCCACACACGCCAGCTTAATTTAATTCGTCCTTAGTTGAAAGACACCTGTTGTTATGTCCTGTTATTTGTATTTGTGTAACATTCTCTATTTTTTTTTTCCATCCTTGTTTTCATATACATTCGCTGCTTTCTTCCAAGGAATCTAATGCGCTTAGCTTAGTTTTTCCTTGGGGCTGGCCAGATTGGAGCAATCTCGAGTATAACCAGCCAAAATTGCAAAGATAATCTGGAACTCAACTGAGGAAAGAAAACTCCGAATGACCCGTACTTGTTTTCTTTGTATTGTCTATCTGGATGTTTTGTTGTCCCTTTTTTGTATCACCTGTCTGGATGTTTTGCGTTTTTGTCCCATTTCGTATTTTATATATACTCTTTACTCTCTTTTACTCTTTTACTTGTTTCAGCACCGCCTTTAGTCGAGCAAATCGACCCCAGGACTTATTTTTTGGATGCCTAGTACTTATTCTATCAGTCTCTTTTGCCGAACCGCTAAGTTACGGGGACATAAACACACAAGCATCAGTTGTCAAGCGATGTTGGGGGGACAAACACAGACACACAAACATATACACACACATACATATATATACATACATATATACGACAGGCTTCTTTCAATTTCTGTCTACCAAATCCACTCACAAGGCTTTGGTCGGCCCGAGGCTATAGTAGAAGACACTTGCCCAAAGTGCCACACTGTGGGAATGAACCCAAAATCATGTGGTTGGTAAGCAAGCTAATTACCACACAGCCACTCCTATCTATCTATCTATATATATATATATATAAAGATAGATAGATAGATAGATAGATAGATAGATAGATAGATACACACATGCACACGCACACATGTATATATTCTCACATTACTTCCTCCCTCACTTCTCTCTCTCATTTTCTCTCTTTCTCTACTTCTCTCTCTCTCTCTCTCTGCACTACTTTCCACCTCTCCCCATTTATTCCCTCCCCCATTTTCCTTTCTCTCTTCACTCACTTTTATCTAAATATTTGTTGTGCCTTTTGTCTCTACTCCACCACCACCAACACCATCACCCCTACAGCTATAATCACCACCACTACCACTACCATCATCACAACCACTATCGCTACCTTACCACAACCCAAGCTTCTATCACCATAGCCATCAATTCCACTACCATCGCCACTATCACCACCACCATTATTATTATCATCACTACCAGTACCATTTTCACCACCACCACCACTATAAAATTATTACTACCACCTCGACCTTGACTGTAACCCTCACCACCGCTCCCATCTTTACTATAATCATCACCACTCTCATCATTACTGCCACCACCACCTTCACTATAACTGCTACTACTTCACCATCATCACTACTATCCCACTCACCATAACTACTACCACAATAACTACCACTAATCTTTCTGTGGGGGGGGGGGGGGGGTTCCTGTTTTTTTTTTTAGAAAGTATTTGGAGTTGTTCCAGTGTTTATCTGACATCACCTAATGCTGCTAACAGCCAACTTTTCAAGGTTTGTTGCAAAGAAACAGAGGATGGCAAATGATAAGATCTCTACTTTTATCTCAGAAATATATCACATCATAAGCTGTGTGTTGTACCTTAGGAAAATGATAGAATGGAGATTGGGTAAAGTTGTAGGTATATATGTCATTCATTAGCCATTTTATGTGGAAACCCTTGTTCAAAAATTTCCAACCACTGTGCCATGAGACACAAGTGTGCTCTGTATTGTTCACAGGTAGGCTACGATGTTTTGAGGTGAGTCAGAAAATTGTGAGGATATTTAAAAACTTAGGTGTTTTTAAATGCACCATACTGTTGCATGTGTAGGCTGTGAAATTCAATATATTCACCCATCTCTGTTTTAAAAAACTCTTTTACTCTTTTACTTGTTTCAGTCATTTGACTGCGGCCATGCTAGAGCACTGCCTTTAGTCGAGCAAATCAACCTCAGGACTTATTCTTTGTAAGCCTAGTACTTATTCTATCGCTCTCTTTTTGCCGAACTGCTAAGTTACGGGGATGTAAACACACCAGCATTGATTGTCAAGCGATGGTGGGGGGACAAACACAGACACACAAACACACACACATATATATATATATATACATATATACGACGAGCTTCTTTCAGTTTCCGTCTACCAAATCCACTCACAAGGCTTTGGTCGGCCCGAGGCTATAGTAGAAGACACTTACCCAAGGTGCCATGCAGTGGGACTGAACCCAGAACCATGTGGCTGGTAAGCAAGCTACTTACCACATAGCCACTCCTGTACTATTAATACTTTCTTAACACAAAAATTTGAGAAAGCTGCAGGTGATCTATAACACTTTTAGTGCCTTATTCAGTGTGTTATGGATCAAAAATCATTGAAAATTGCTACCCTCGTTGACTGGAAGGTTGTATGAGCTTGTATTTGTAGGTATGACAAGGAGCTTCTCTACCATCAACATAACAATTGCCTCCCCCACTGCCACCACCACAACCATCCCCACACTCACCACCATTTACCCATTAACCATTACCACCACCACTACCACTTTTACACTAATCACTACCATTACTTGACCCTTCTGTGGAACCTCTTACGTCAATGGTGCAGCACCATAGACTTCTCTTTTATATAATGTATCTAATAAGTATGTAAAGAAAGTTAGCTAAGTAGAGCCCATGCCATTTCAAAGATGCGTCAATAGGTAGAATTGAACTGTGTACTTAGCTAACAAATCACTCGTTAAATTCAAAGTAGTGCTACGGCTTAAATTGTTCCTACCCTATGGTACACATATACAGCTTGAAGAACTGAGCCAAGTGAAAAATTAAGTGTCCTGTCCATAGACAAATCACAGCACTGTTGACAAGATACAAACCAGTAACCTCTTGACTAGTTATTCAATAACTTATCCACTTGATTGTATGACTTCTTCAGATTAATACAGATTAATAAATTAATAAATAAATAAATAAACATCAAAGTTTGTTGTAGTCTTGCAAATATACTCATGTCCAAATCAGGTCCGTTTACCTATTGTTGATGTCCAATTGGGTCAGAGTGAATAGTTTAATTGACTACTAACGTTAGTTTCAAAGTTTGGTACAAGGGCAGCAAATTTGGAGATGGGAAGGAGTCAATCAAGTGACACCAGTGTTCAACTGGTACTCATTTTATCAACCCTAAAAGGGTGAACGGCAAAGTCAACCTCGGCAGATTTTGAACTCAGAACATAAAGATAGACGAAATGTTGCTAAGCATTTTGCCCGGCATGCAAACAATTCTGCCAGTTGGGCATCTTTTTATCTTTAGGAGGGAAAGGTACTGCCCATGACCCTTTTCAGAGTCTATGAAGCTGGTAGGAGGTAAGGAGGGCAGTATCCTCAAACAGAAAACCTAGCCTGGATGATTGCAGTAGAGAGGACTCTGTTAAAGGAGGTGGTGTTTAACCCAGATAATGAAGTTTATCAGCCAAAGTAGTCCATGGCAGGATTATAAAGTAGAATGTAGAAGGCTGGAACAAATACAGCAAGGTAATGAGATTAATTTAATTGACTGCACCCTTCTCTAACAAATTTGTGGCTATATTATATGTTATTATTGAAAATTGTGTTTGGGCAGAATCATACAGCATTGAAAAAATGCCTCACAGCATTTTTTTTTTTTTTTGCTCTTTACTCACTGAGTTCAAGTGGAGGCACATGGCTTAGTGGTTAGGTTGTTGGACTCGTGATCGTAAGATTGTGTTTTCAATTCCTGGACCAAGCAATACATCATGTTCTTGAGCAAAACACTTCATTTCAAGTTGCTCCAGTCCACTCAGCTGGCAAAAATGAGTAATCCTGTGATGGATCAGTGACCTGTCCAGGTGGGGAATATATATGTCATGAAACTGGGAAACTGGCCCTTATGAGTCAGTATGACTTGAGAAGGTAACTTTACCATTACCATAACTGAGTTCAAACTCCATTAGGATCAACTTTGCCTTTCATCCTTTGGAGGTTGATAAAATAAAATATCAGTCAAGGAATGGAGATTGATGTAATCAGCTAACTTGCTCTCTTCAGAATTTCAGGCTTTGTGCCTAAATTTGAAATAAGTATAAGTATAATTATCATCATCATTTGTAAGGGTGATTGCTGGCAGAATTTGTGAGCATTGTACAAAAGTACTTTACAGTATTTTGTTAAAACACTTTAGACTTTGAATTCTGATCTTGCCTTTCTCCCTTCTAGGTTCAACAAAATAATATACAAGTCAAACATTGAAGTTGATCTTCCTAAAAAGCTGTGGAACATTAGAGTGTCTTGTGGGATATAGTTATGACCTTTTATGTTCTGAGTTCAAATCCTTCCTAGATCAACTGTGCCTTTCTTCTTTCTGGGGTTGATGAAATACCAATAAATAAAATAGTAGGACTGATTAACTGGCTGTTCCCTTCTTTTGTATGCATGGTAGATGCATTATTGTTGATGGTTAGGTAGTGTATATGTCTCTACTCTGGTTCTGGAGAAGATTTGGGTTTACAACATTCATTTGTTGAAAAAACAGTTTTTTTTTTTCTTTATGTTTCTTTTCACCAACAAAGAACTTTAGATTTGAGTCTCCACTTCGTTACTATTGGGTGGAAAAATAAGGTTAGTCCTTGGATGTTTTTTACATTTTATATTTTTGTAAACATTGTTTGCTTGTAATTTAATATGGCTTCCTATGGAGGAAATGCTAACCAAAAATGTTGTAGCAGTGGATAAATTTCTTCCCAAGAATTTTATTTTTGAATTTTGAAAATTTTGTTGATGAAAACAGAGATTTAAAATTAAAAAGTCAAACAGTAAAAAAATGGCAAAAATGCAGACAGTTGAGAACACTTTAATAAATACAACTTTCGTCAACAGCTTAATCTCATATCCGAGAATTTGGTTTCTTCTTTGTTGAATGCTTCCGTTATGGGGATACTGTTGGTGACTGTGTAGACTAATTCTTGCATACAAGAGTTGATGGCACTGACTGCATGGTAATGCTGGTGGAGGACGAGGTTGATTTTGTTGAACCTTTCTCTCCTGTCATTTGATTTCTTCCTTTTGTCTTTTGGTGGCTTCAAAGTTTTTGGTTCTGACTGTAATGGAATACCACCACTTAGTATCTCAAGCTTGTGTTTCAAGCAATTTAGGATCAAGTCCAGTGGCTCTCAGTGTTGTTTTGAGGTGGTCCTTCTAGCTCTGAAGAGGACAACCCTGTGGTTTTTCTCTGAAGTGAGCTTGCTGAATAAGATTTGGCATGGGAACCTTGACTCTTCCATTCTTGCTGCATGTCCTGACCATAAATAACATTGATAACAAAAACAACTTTGCTAATACCACTCAACAAAGAGAAACACTGGACATAGGTCAGTTCTTGTGTTGGATAGGGGGAAATATTTGAAAAATATGACATAAAACTCAGTGCCTTCTTGATCAAGGAATTCATTGAAGAAAGAACAAAGAGAAAAGTAACATATCTGTGTTCTATCTAAAACAGAGGGAATTTTCATATACCTTTAATGAAGCAGCTGGAATAAATATTGACTGATCTATGGTACAATGTGTACCTTTACCATAACTGAGTTCAAACTCCATTAGGATCAACTTTGCTTTTCATCCTTTGGAGGTTGATAAAATAAAATATCAGTCAAGGAATGGAGATTGATGTAGTCAGCTAACTTGCTCTCTTCTGAACTTCAGGCTTTGTGCCTAAATTTGAAATAATTATAAGTGTGTACCTGGTCTTTAAAACTGAGACTAAAGTGTAATGATAGGTGGGACTGATACATCATGCATTTGCCCTTAGGCTGGAGTCACACACAACATGGGGAGTTGTATCAAGGGTCATGGTCAATGACATTGTTATGAAGGCTGACCTTCAGTTAGCCATTGACTTTGCAACACACTACTAGCATGTCACTTACAGACTTGACTAGGATATTGAGTGAAAGATCCAGTTGTGTGCATATGATGTACACACACGTCATTCTTTCGGAATGTCAGTCATGCCATGCTGGCATTACTGGGAGGGTCTTCCTGAGCACTACATATTGCCAATCATCTTCATTCTTTGTCATCTCTTTCGTGAAGTTCAACATCCTGAGATCAGCTTTCACTACCTCATCTCACATCTTCCTGGGTGTCCTTCCATCTATTGTTAGTAACTGATATGTCTTTAAACAACTGTGTTCATCTATAAGCATCATGGGCCCAAACCAACACAATCTTCATCTGATTCCTTTTATTCCTAGTTTTTTTTTCAACACATTTTGCACCCTTTAGATCATGCACACTGACAATGCACATCCAGCAAAACATGCTTCCCCTGTATTTAGGACCCATATCTCATATGAAGTAGCATTACAGTTCATGCACAAGCATCATACAGTCTGCTTTCACTGAGAGAGAAATTACTGGTGCTAACAGATGTATTAAACCCTTGAACATTCTTCAGCTGGTTCTAATAACATTTATACATAGTAACTTATATTTATATAGTTATGCCATCATTTATTTATTTATTTGTGACAAATTTATTTGTCAAATTTCTAAACACCTTCATCATCACCATTTTTGTTATTTTACATCTGCTTTCCATGCTGGTATGAACTAAACAGCTCATCAGGTGCCCACAGGTTGTTTAGCCCCAAGTAAGCACTGATGAAACAGAACTATATTCAAGGCTACACCATCTGTGATCATCTTGCCTTTTATCCAGAAATTGTGTATTTATAACTAACTTCATTATCTAATGCATCTTTATCTTTTTAAGATGTTAAGATGTTATATGAAGCAATTTGGCTACTAATTCTAGGTGGTTCGATGACTATGTAGGAGCTTTTTCATGTCACAACACTGTTGTTAAGAGTACCATTTGCAGACACTTCTCCATTTAATGATTTGCTTTCTGTTACTAGCAGAACCACTGCCTCTGTTGCTATAGCTGTTGTTATTGTTATTGTTGTTGTTGTTGTTGTTGTTATTATTATTGTTATTATTATTATTATTATGGCAATGAATAACACAAATATTAATGACTCTTGGGTCTTTTCGATGGTGCTAACATTCACCAACTGGCTTCTGGTTTCTCTTCTTTACTCATTTCTCACAATTACTTCCTTTATTTTTGCATTTTATTGTTGATGTTGTTTGTTGTTTTTGCCTGTATTTACCGGAAGAAATTATTTCTTTCCTTCAGTGAAGCTGAACATTGAAATAAATACATAGGGGAAAACTACCAAAATAGTCATTTTGCTTTTGATAAAAATTGCCACTTAATCAATTTTTTTTTTTTTTCAGAGCATTAAGTTTTGAAATGGAGAGAAACTAATTCTTTAATTGTTGACTAATTTTACCAGGAAAAAAAAAGTAAAAAGAAAAGAAAAAAACCATTTCTGGCCTCAAAAAAAAGCATAATTGTATTTGAGAACATTGCTGCTGCTGCTCATAATGATGATGACTGAAAAATCAGCATAAAACAGTAGGAACAAGGCTGGGTCGTTGCACCATTTGATGTTAGAAGAGTGGCATTACATTTGTGTGTAAGTGGCTGAGACTGAAATAGTTAAGAAGTTCACTTTTCAACCATGTGGTTTTGGGATTCAGTCCCACCACATGGCACCTTGGAAAGGCATCTCATATTATAGTCCTGAGTCAGCTAGAACCTTGTGAGACAGAAACTGAAATAATCCCATTATATATGTGTATGTATGTATGTATGTATGTTTGTATGTATGTATGTTTGTATGTATGTATCTATCTATCTATCTATGTATGTATCTATGTATCTATGTATGTGTATATATATTTTATCATGGCACTCCGTTGGTTACGAAGACAAGGGTTCCAGTTGATCCGATCAACAGAACAGCCTGCCTGTGAAATTAACGTGCAAGTGGCTGAGCACACCACAGACACATGTACCCTTAATGTAGTTCTCAGGGACATTCAGCCTGACACAGACAAGTCTGGCCCTTTGAAATACAGGTACAACAGAAACAGGAAGAAAGAGTGAGAGAAAGTTGTGATGAAAGAATACAGCAGGGTTCACCACTACCCCTTGCCAGAGAGTCGTGGAGATTTAGGTGTTTTCACTCAATAAACACTCACAGTGCCCGGTCTGGGAATCAAAACAATTCTACACATGCGTGAAACATCACACAAAAGGGAAATATTGGGTGTTTTTAGCTTTTTGAAAGTAGGTAAGTGATGGGTGGGTGAGGTGAGGGAAGGGATATTGAGCGTTTCTTTAAGAAAAATTAAATTTTTTAAAAAATATATATTTCCTAGATTCGTAATCTCTGTATTTTTCTACATGGATAAAAAAAAAATTCGAAAAAATGTTACAAATGAAGAAATTGTGGTAGGGACAGGGACAAATTAAAATTCTGAAAACGTGATTTCTGGAGAAAATCGTATTAACCCCTTTTATACGATGAAACAATCCATAGTTTGTGATCCTTCTTAAGAACAGAAAGCACTTTCATGCAAACCCATGCAAATTGTACTCACCCCACTTCACTTTTAAACTAGCAATAACTTCCATTACACCAGTAATCCAGTTCACTATATATTGCCTGTGCCGATTCTGCCAATAAGAAAGAAACAAATAATATAATGTGGCTGGAGGTCATAACACCCAGGCAATGCTGGGATGCATTGCTAGTCTTTCTCTCTCTCTCTATATATATATACACACACGCACACACACATACATATGTATATCTTATATATATACATATAAAAGCAAGTTGTCTGTTTGTTTGTGTCAAGTTGCCGTCTACACCCATAAATGAATTTTCGGGAAACTTTGCAAACATGCTAAAGTAATATCCAGTTTGTTACTAAGCTCATTGAAGTTTAACAAAAATCTATAATTGGATGGGTAGGGCCCCTGGAAGGGATCCTTATATATAACTAACATGTTTTAACAGCCAAGAGAAATAACCCATTCATTTTCCTATAGTATTTGATATAAATCAAGTTGAGTATGTTTATTTCTTAGTATTTGAACTGTTAGAGTTATTTTCGCAATTTATCTAGTACATTTTTGCAATTTATCTATTGTTTAGGATAATACCATTAAACAAGTTAATGGTATTTTCCTAAACAATAGATTCGCTTAATTTTGGTTGGTGACTTATTCACGAATATACCATGAATGACGATACCTTGCATGTCACTTCAGCCAATTGACAAGCACTGCATAAAGAACTGCTTTGCTTGTAGACAAATACACTGTCATCACAAAGGTCACACCCTGTTTACATGTAGGAACACTTTCTTAAAATCTAGCTGTACATCTTGAAAATGGCCAGTGTGTATATTTCACAGAAAACAATGCTCGAAACATAGTTCTGAATCCACAAGAAACCACTTTGACAGCTTTCTTCAAATTATGCCATTGTGATCTGTTTGCCCAAACACTGTCGTATGTAGAGGTCCCTGTGTACTATACCTGGGCATACAATAGATGGAACAGATGCAAGCGGGAAGAAGATGCTGTCTTCAGAAGTGGGGCCATCAGGCTGGTGTACACTGTGTACCCTATTCAGCAGGAGTGCTTCTTTGTGCATCTACTGCTGCACATTGTCAGAGGTCCTACATATCCACAAACTTTCGAAGACACAATGGGGAAGTCTGCACAACCTACAGAGAAGCCTGCACCAAATATAGACTACTGGAGAACGATGCTCACTGGGACCAGACACCGGAGGAGGCAGCAGTCAGCAAGGCACTAGATCAACTGCGCCAGCTATTTTCTATCATGATGATGACATGAGGCTTGCGTGAACCTCTCAAGCTTTGGGCGACCCACAAAACCAGCATGGCAGAGGACATCCTACAAAGGATTCAAAGGCAAACCTCAGCAGAAATTGTCACATTGAAGCATTACTTGACCTGGACACCTGAGTGCAAGCTATGGGAGGTCAAGGCAATTGCACATTTGATCAGCCTCAACCAGAGCAGGCAGCAAACAATCTCACAATTGAGTATCTGCGAGAAATCAATAGCCAATAAAGAACACAAACTGATGGAAGACCAACTGGGTGTTTATAGCACCTTTATTTCGAGCACTGAAAATGAAAGAGGAGCAAAAGCTAAGACTCACAACCAACATGAGAGTGCAGCTCAGTGGTGATAAGGCAAACAGAACCTTTTCAAAGCAACTGTTGGACGTTGGGAATGGCACTTTGGCTGGCAAGAAGGATGGCTGGGTAAGCTTGCCTTTTGGACATATGGTATCTGATTTAAAAGAACTAATGAATAAGGTGTTTCTTAACCTCAGGAATCACTTTACAGACCACAACCAGCTGAAAACCCGTGCCATTTTAGCTCCAAGGAATGTGGAAGTTGATGATTTGAACTTTAAACTTCTGGAACAGTTGAGAGGTGAGCATCACATCTACAATTCCATTGATGCTGTACTCAACATCAATGAAGCTGTGAATTATCCAGTTGAATTCTTGAATAGTCTAACACCACTCGGCCTCCTACCTCACAACTTGCACCTCAAGACTGGGGCGCCAGTGGTGCTACTTCGAAAACTCAATCCACCAAAGCTTTGCAATGGCACATGACTTATAATAAAGAAGATGATGCCAACAGTCTTGGAGAAAACAATTTTCACTGATAAAGCAAGCAGTGAGCCTGTATTCATTCCTAGAATTCCACTTATTCCCTCAGATATGCCTTTCCAGTACAAGAGTCTGCAATTCCCGTTGAAACTGAGCTTTGCAATGAGCATTAACAAGGTCCAGGGGCAGTCCTTGAACATGGTAGGTCTGAACCTTGCAGAACCAGTTTTCTCCAATGCCCAACTTTATATAGGATGCTCAAGAGTTGGCGATCCTAATCATTTGTTTATTTATGCCCCACAAGGAAAGACCAAAAATGTTGTTTATCAAGAAGCTCTGCAAACTTAATAAGATTCACCAAATCATCAGGTATTTACCATTTTCATCTGCTTCCCATGCTGGCATGGGTTAGGTGGGTCATCATGGTCTGAGTCAGTTCTTATTTAGAGTTATGGCACTTACAGATGGATCTGTGGATCACGTCTCATTCATAGATTACATTTCTGGCTTGGTTTCTATAGCTAGCTGCACTTTCCTAACATCAACCAGAAATAGCAGTTAAATCTCTTTAAAAGACAGTGCATCCTTCTGTCTTGTAAAAAAGGATACAATAGATAATATAGTGATAGATTATATTTGTAAATATGATTGGCTAGCTATGGTTAGAACTGCTTTGATATTAGACCTGCTTGGTCAAAGATGGCCTTGAGCTAAACAACAATAATATTTATAGCACTGTACTACCATTTATAAGATTATGTACAATATGAATATAACAATACAAATTCACTATTAAATTATTTACACCTTTCTAGTTATAACGCTACAAAATACTATTGTTAACATTACACAATGCAATTATGACACTATATTAATTATTTGACACAATTTACAGAATACTATTATAACACACACACACACACACACACAGAGTTTTTAGAACACTTTAACCTATACATTTAATACAATACTATTGATATATAACTCCACACACTGCATTAGAATACTACACAACACTATTGATAACACTATACAATATTAGGTTAATGTTTACATCTTGACCCGGAAATGAAAATCCCCCAAAAATACTGGAATGGGTGTAAGACAATGTGTAGGAAACGAGTATGAAAACAAATGCGTGCAATGCAATGGGAGGGTGGGGAGAGGACTTCAGAAGATTTGCAAGATCTGAGCTTTTCCCTCATAACTTTTAGGAAAATGGGGTTTTTCTCAAAGAAATTTTATAGAAATACCATTCAAACAGCATACATTATGACTATAAAATAATTTGTGGGGAAAATCTTGAGGTGGGGAGAGGACTTTGGAAAATTCACAAGATCCAAGTTTTCCCTTCATAACTGTATGTGTGTGTGTGTATATATACGACAGGCTTCTTTTAGTTTCTGTCTACCAAATCCACTCACAAGGCTTTGGTCGGCCTGAAGCTATAGTAGAAGACATTTGCCCAAGGTGCCACGCAGTGGGAATGAACCCGGAACCATGTGGTTGGTAAGCAAGCTACTTACCACACAACCACTCCTACGCCTACACAAATCTACTTTTGCAGCTGATGGGTATGGTCAATTAAATTGGCTCTAGTATGTAGGTAATATTTGTTTTATTAATAAAGAAGAAAAAAAAGTCAACCAGCATCGGAATTTGAGCTTCGAGTCTTGAGTTACTAATTATGATGATGTTTAAGCATTGAAAAATGTTGAGCGGGAGGGAGAGAGAGAGACAGACAGACAGACAGACAGACAGACAGACAGAAAGACAGACAGAGACAGAGAGAGACAGAGACGTCACGTGGAAAGATAGGCTTAAGTATGGAGCAGACATAGTTGATACGGAGAGGAAAAGTGAGAAAGAGAGGAAAAGTGAGAAAGAGAGAAAAAGAGAGATAATACGGTGGCTCAGAAGTATTAAGAATGAAAGAAGGGTAACAAGTGAAACAGTTCCGGGTGATTAAGATAAGTCAATAACAAACAACGGAGTCCAAATTTTTCACTGTAACAATAGTTATGCTAAGAGTTGTTTCCCTTGGAATTTTTTGCCTTGACAGTGCTTCTCAAACTATTTAATGTGACATACCAGCAGGTTTTTTCTCCCAGTGTACCAGGGACCGGTAATATTTCTTAATAATATTAATTTATACCGAAACAATATATATATATATTATGAATATAATAAAAATTGACAATTTTTTAAATCTTATATTTATTTTGTAAATAAATAATACAATATTACATAAGTATTTTATAATGTTTCTTTCCTTTCTGGAAACTCGCCGCGTACCAGCAGCTGATGGCTCGCGATCCGGAACAGGTCCACGGACCACCACTTTCAGTAGCACTGTCTTAGATTACATAAAATATCAAATCAGAACTGGAATTTTTGGTAAATTTTGATACTATCACCCGCACGGAAAAAAAAAAACAAAAAAAAACGGATTTTTTGCATGGAATCAAGTACCTGACCTCCTAATGTGCCGCAAACCCCTTATTTCTTTTTCGGAAAAAAAGTGGGGGCGGGAAACCGGACCCCCCTCCATATCCCAGAATCATTGGGCTCAAAGTAACAATAGTTGATATCTTCTCGATACAAGAGCCACTTTTTGTCCGGTGTGCTAACGATTCTTTCAGCTTGTCGCCTTATTATGATACAGTAATACTTTCACTTATGTTACCAGGGTATCTGACACGATTTTCACAACTGTGGTCAAAGCTTCCCTGAAGATTTCATTTTCATGCAAAATATGTAAAGTACGGTAGTCAGCCAGGTGGAGTCCAAATTTCTCTGAGCTTAGAATATCCATGGAAAAAATTCGGTAAATTTTTATAGTGACCCACACGATTTTCCCTAAGAAGAAGAAAAAATCGGAGTTTTTTAGTGGAATCGAGTACCCTGACCTTCTAATGTGCTGCAAACCCCTTATTTTTGTTCGGAAAAGGGGATGGGTGGGAACCCCCCCCCCCCCCCATCCATCCCAGAATCATTGGATTTTTTTTTTTCTGTGAATGAATTACAGTGACCTCCTAATATGCCACAAATCACTTTTTGGGTTCAGAAAAGAGGACAGGGTGGGATGGAACCCTCGGAAATTTCCCCCCACCCCCACCCATTTTCAAATATATTTTTGCTGTCTCTTTCTTTACCCATATTTTTAGATAACATTTTGCAGAAATATGTTTTCAAGAGAGCGTGGATTACATTAGATTGAAAATTCAAACAAGCTTGAAAAGAAGAAGGGAAAATGCTGAGGTTATAATAATTCAATATTATACTTTTACTTGTTTCACACACACAAACACTAATATGTTTTTTAGATGAATTTTGTATCATTCTTTATTTTGTTACCGCTAATTTCTATAACCTCACTTCTTCTTTTAAAGCTTGTTTGAATTTTCAATCTAATGTAATCCTCACTCTCTCGAAAACATTTCTGCAAAATGTTATCTAAAAATATGGGTAAAGAAAGAGACAGCAAAAAAATATTTGAAAATGGGGGGAGGGGTGAATTTTCCGAGGGTTCCACCCCACCCCGTCCTCTTTTCTGGACCCAAAAAAGTGATTTGTGGCATATTAGGAAGTCACCGTAGTTCATTAAATGAAAAAAAAATGTCCAATGATTCTGGGATGGGAGGCCTGGTTTCCCACCCACCCCCTTTTCTGAACAAAAATAAGGGGTTTGCAGCACATTAGAAGGTCAGGGTATTCGATTCCACTAAAACAATCCGAATTATTTTTTTTCTTCATGAAAATCATGTGGATGAAAGTATCAAAATCTGCTAAATTTTTCCATAGATATTCCAAGCTCAGAGAAATTTGGATTCACCTGGCTGACTACCATACATTACATATCTTGCATGAAAATGAAATCTTCAGAGAAACTTTAACCACAGTTGTGAAAATCCATGTCAGATACCCTGGTAACATTTGTAAAAGTATTACTGTATCATAAGGTGGCAAGCTGAAAGAATCGTTAGCACACCATATATCGAGAAAATAGCAACTACTGTTACTATGAACCTCGAGCATGTCTCTTGTATCAAGATTTTGAAGAGAGTGTCAAATATAAACAACCTTTTGGTCAAAAACAAAAACAGTGATAAATAGGAGTCCAGATCAGGTGAAGGAAATTCATAAGAAAACGAAAATGAGATTATAATATTTATTACATTTTGAAAGAAAATATAACAAGAGTGAAGTGAAATAGCTTCAACCAGAAATTTACTTCTGCTCATGGATTTAGCTCAAATTTGTTTCATGGTATTCTTCATGAAAGAAGAAAAATGTTCTAATTGATTTTTGCTGTGCATTTGCAAACCTTAAATAACATTAAATCATACCCAAACTGTAATATCTATGGTAAATCATTCTCAGAAGAATGCATCTTAGTTATTGACAAAAGTATTCATTCAGAAGGCAAACTATATTTTTGAAATACCTGCTGCAAAATATTCTCTTTAGATGTTTTTTTTTTTTTTTTTAGTTTCTCCTAGATCTATTTATAGGTTATATCGTCGTCTTTACAGACAGTGACTGTCACTTCTTGTTCTCCACCTCTTTGCACTCACACACTCTCTCTCTCTCTCTCTCTCTCTCTCTCTCTCTCTCTCTCTCTCTCTCTCTCTCTCTCTCTTCCTCTCTCTCTCTCTCCTCTCTCTATCACTGTCCTCAATATGCTATTTGTCAATGAAAAGCTCTCTGAATGAAAGTTATATGAATATGGTTAACTACAAAGTAACCAATTCATATATTGTTGCCAAAACTATACACACACACACACAAATATGTAAGTATATATGTATGCATATTTTGGCCATACACACACAGAAACAATTATATATAAATAGATATGTATATATATATATATATATATATATATATATATATATATATATACCAAAGCAAATGCAAATAACAAGACAAAAATCCATGGGAATTTCACAGTTAATATAAATAGGTTGACACTCAAAGAATGAAAAAGTTACAGAGCAAAACTTATAACAATTCAAACATGTCCCTTTGTTGGATACTAGAGGAGAGACGAGGAAGAGAATAAAAGAGATAAAGAGAGGGCGGGGGTTCATAGTCTGTGAAAGATAGATAGATAGATAGACAGACAGACAGACAGACGGACGGACGGACGGACGGACGGACGGACATAGATAGACCGACAAGCAGACAGACAGATAGGTGGACGGATGGATGGATGGATGGATGGATGGATGGATGGATGGATGGATGAACAGATGGATGGATCTTGGACTCTGAGTCATCCTTTACCTAATATTGTTTTATTGTATTTGGTATAGAGGGCTCCAAACACTTTCCTTTTCTTTTAGTAGTAGGCATATTCCACCACTCAATTTAATAATCTCACCACCTCGCCCAAGAGTGCCTTTAAAAGAGTATAATCTCTTGTAAGCATTCAAATCAGACTCACATTTAGGTATTTCTGTGATTTCTTTAAATATGATTACTCCTTACATTCATCCAAAGTGCCAAAACCCCAAACTCAAACCTCATTGATTCTTCCTCTTCTTCTTTAATATCCATGGACTCCATTCAAAATTCAAACTAAACTCTATATATCCTCCTCCTACTCCTACTCATCTTCATCATCATCATCATCATCATCATCATCGTCATCTTCATCATCATCATTTTACATCTACTTCCCATGTTAACATGCATTGGTTGGGTCATTACACTCCACATCAGTTTTTTTTTATGTTACTGTCTTCCTAGACAAGTCAAGGGCCATATCTCACTTCTATGTTTCATTTTCGCAATTGTTTCTATGGATTGTTGCTCTTCCTTACATTAACCCCATTACAGAGTATACTGGGTACATTTTGTTGTGATGTAAGCACAAGAGAGGTTGCTTTGTTCCTGGCAAGACTAATGGGTCCTTTATATTTCATGTCATCTCTGTTCATTCAAGACAATGTGATTTGAGAAGGTGGAGAAAAGAATCAGAGCAAAAGGATGATAGAGAATAGCAATAAAGATAAGTGATGAATGATGGTTAAGAAAGAGAGAAAGAGAAAGAGAGTGATGGCTGTCAATGAGTGATAGAAGGGTAGTAATGATTAGCAATATATAAGGGTTATGGTTGAGTAGATTGAATATCTAATGTTATCCTTCATTACATAACTAGTGTGACAGAGAAGAAGTAGAGTAATAAAGAGACGATGGTAGAGGGAGCTGAATATAAACAGACTGAAAACCCAACTGCCATCACCACAACCATTTCAACAGCTTTCTTGGCATTGTTTGAATAGACAGGTCTTCTCCAGCACTGCAGATCACCTCTTGTCATGATCCTTTCTCATTTCATACATAAAGTTCATCTTCTTGAGCTCAAGCTTCACTACTTCTTTCCATGTCTTGTTAAGTCTCTCTGAACTACAGCTTCTATTCACTTTGAGCTTTCAGTGCTTCTTTATACAACTGACTTCCTCGATACATGTCATGCCCATATCATCATAGTCTTCTCTCTTGCACACTATATATGATTCTTATAATATCCAACCTTTGTTTCAGCTGGTTACAGCCTGTATTGATGGAGTTCTCTCTACCCCATACTCTATCGTTTCTGTTATGCCCCAGGGTTTTGCTTTGTTCCCCACACTCTTCCTGATGTTTATTAACAACCTACTTGTCATCACTTTCAACAACATTCACTTTTTGCAGATAATATTAACCTTTATTCTTTCCTAAACCTTCCAACCAACTACCATCCATATGCAACCTTGACACCTTATGCTAAATCTGCACTGATTCCATGAGCAGGACCATCCAAAATATATTCCAATTCACCAATGAATGGAGTCATGGCAGTCTTATCCCCATCAGTAGCAAATACAACACAAACACCTCACATATCAATTGCAAATTTTGGCACAAGGCCAGCAATTTAGGGGGAAGAGTTTAGTCAATTACATCAACCCCAGGGCTCAACCCTGAAAAGGTAAATGGCAAAGTTGACCTCAGCAGAAATGGAACTCAGAATGTAAATACAGAAAAAATGCTGCTAAGCATTTTGCCCAGAATGGTAACAACTCTGCCTGCTCGCCACATTACAAACACCATGCATATTATCAGTATTTTACCATCCACTTTTCCATGCTCACATGGGTTGGACAGAATTTGTTGAGGCAGATTTGCCATAGACAGATGCTCTTCCTGTAACCAACCCTCATCTGTTTCCAAGTAAAGCAATATATTTCCAAGACACAAGTTTCCACAAAAGATTGGAAGCAAAGGACACCACTTGCAAGAAGGTGACACTTGTTTACAACTATCAGGTGATGTCAAAAGACTTCCACGTTAGTTTGGCAATATATATATATATATATATATATATATATATATATATATTTATATTAGGCTGGTGCATAATTATTGCGGCTTTTTTTCAACAAATTTTATTCAACAAAAACAATGACAACATGTAACAAAAACATCTTTAAATGATTATTCCGGAGCATATTCACCACCTACTTCAATTACTGCTTCCCATTTGCTTGGCAGACGGTCAGACCATCATTTAAAGTTGTTTTTGTTAAATATTGTTATTGTTTTTGTTGAATAAAATTTGTTGAAAAAAGCTGCAATAATTATGCACCAACCCAATAGTTAATAAAAAAACAAACAAAAAAACAAGCAAAAACAACAATGCGAGGACGTGGTACAGCTAACTGATTAAAGTTAGGCCCATACTGTGCTAATTATTCTTGGCAACAAAGTTTCTAGTCCTTTACCAAAAGTATTTCTGCTAACTGTGCAAAATTTTTTTAACCACCACTCCTCAACTAAAAAGGCTCTGTGAATATTTACTTCATCTACCTGATTTACTTCCAACCCAACACTGCTCATACTCAAGAAAATCCTTTCAATCACCCACTTTCAACTCAGTCACCAATTGTAAAACCTCTCTTCTCACTTTAGCCTACCAAGGTGTTACTTTAATTACCCACAAATAATGCACTTCTGGGCTAGTTCTTACCCTTATCAAATACTTCAATTTTACCCTGTCTACAGCCATCAAGTTCCAACTTTATGAGCATTAACTAGTGTATCCCATATTCCAAATGACAATCTGTCTGGCCCAGTCAACTACTGTGCTATCATCCCAATTTGCAAACAACTTTCATGTTACCTTGAATGTCTCAATTCTTGATGACTATCAGTAGTTTTCATACAAGCAGATTTACCTCTGACTTTCTCTACTATATTACATAGCAATAATCTCTCACACTTGAAAACTTTGACAAAGATTTCAGCTATGTATGGCATATGGCATGATAAATTTTGGCTCCATCTGTTTCTCATTTATTTGATCATAAGTTTTGGTCAGGGTATTTAATTCACAGCATACCCCAACGAGGACCTCTGATCCATAGTCAATCAACTGTGGTGTGCCTCAAGTTTTGGTTCTATATCTCACAATTTTTTTTTCTGTATATTAATGATAGTTCCCTTGTTGCTTCTAACAACATGCACTCATATACATCTGATAACATCATCTCCTACTTAGCATTCCACACACAGACATCATCTACAAGCAGTCTAACACAGCAGCTCATGTCAGAGTTGCACTATCACTATGAACAAAGACCTCATCCTACAACTTGACATCAAAAATAACATGCAGCATATAAGTACAATCAGCACATATCAAGGATGCAATCTTACGACAATCTTACATCTCATTACTCTCCCTTCTCATGATGAACAACACTGTAAAGCTCTTGCAAGCTTACTACAAATGCTCGGTTATATATGCATACATACATACATACATAAACGAGGGGGAGACACATTGTGCAATAAAATGGTTCATATTTATTGATTAAAAATGTAATGGCAAGTATTTATTGACCTTTTTCTTTCCATTAAAATTTGGCACGGACTTTCCGGACAACCCAATATATATATATATATATATATATATATATAAATATAAAAACATAATTAATGGATAAAATCATTAAAATTAATGATTTTGTCCTTTAGTGGCCAGCATATAAAAAATAACCTTTTGGGTAAAATTCATATATAGAAATATATAATTGTATAAAATACAATTATAATTAGGGCACAGAAGCTACCATGCCTATATGCTAGAAAGAGATGCCAAATACAGCCAACCTCTATAAATTATCACTTCAATATACACACGTTGAAAGTAGAAAAAGTGGATTGACCAAAAATTCATAAAATAATTCAGATAGTTCTATATATATATATATATATATATATATATATATATATATATATATATATATATATATATATATATATATATATATATATATATATATATATATATATATGTATATTCACACACATACATTTTGATATAATCTGATTTTATATAATCTGGATAATAACCTTATAGTACCTTTGAAAGTTCCTCTCTGGTTATCAGCAACCAAATGTAATTATACAGTAGCATTTCTCCTATTACTGGATATACATGTGGAAATTCACAAATATCCAAAGTGTATAAACAAAAAAATTTTAATATGAGAAGATGGGTTGAATTGGCTTTATTACATATCACTACAATTGTTTCGGTGCCTTGTTATCAGCTTCAGGGTCTTGACAGTCTCTTGGTGAATTGTGCAAGTTATAATGTTCTTCATATTGGAGCAGCAGCTGTATGATATTTTTATTGAACGTCTGTTAAAAATTTTCCTGTATCTTTTATTGGAAAATGTTTATCTAAAGAGACAGGAATTTCTTACCTTCATTAGTCTAAACATTAAGCGAGAAAGGAGGGGTGAACCAAATTATTTTCCTAGGTCTATTTTTACAAATCTTATTGTTACTTAAAGAGTTGTAATATATTTTATCTTTGAAGCCATTGTTAGTTAGGGTTTTATTATAGTAGGGGACCGCTTTATCAAATACTTGGTTAGAAGAAAATAGATTTGATATCCTATTACTAATGTTAGCTATCAAATTTTTTAAAGATTATAGGGGGTGGTGACAGGACTGTTTATGTATGTATGAGAGCTTCTTGTTTGGCTTATGATACAGCTTATAAGAACAGGAGTTTAAATCTAAGGAAACATCTAAAAAAAAATCACCTTTAGACAGATTAGTAGTAACAGTGATTTTGAAGCTTAATTGACTAAAGATATCAACGAGATTTTTCTGAAATTTATCAAGAGTGTGACCATCACAGCGATGATATTCCCAACCCATCCAACTTGGATCTGTATGTAATATAAAGGGACACACATATATATACACACACAAGTATATTGTTATACTTGGGAATGGTCATAGTTTGCCAATTAAACACTCATACTAAATATTTGGTCTTCACTTCAGCTTTATTATTATTTTAGTGTCTTTGTCAAAGCTCTTTCATCACACATCATGTGACCTCTTCAATGACTCTCTATTCCACGTGTCTCCTCTTATTCTACTTAGTCCATTTTGTTTTCTGTGGTACCACAGAATATTCAGTGTGCATGTTTAATTGGCAAAGTATGACTATCCCCAAGTATAACAATATCTATTTCAACACATCATTTTACATCAAGAATCTTGCAAGACAAATACATAGATATCACATGCATACACATCATCCTTTAATGTCCACTTTCCTTACTGACATGAGTTGTATGGTTTGACAGGGAACTGGCAAGCTGCAAGGCTGTGTTAGGCTCCAATGTCATTTTGTGTTAGGCTCCAATGTCATGGTTTCTATGGCTGGATAGCCTCCCTAACACCAACCCCTTTACAGAGTAAACTGGATGCTTTTTACATGGCATAGGTTTCTTCAGCTTCTGATTCCCAATTCTACCAATTCCACTCATAAGGTATCAGTTAACCTGTAGCCATAGTATTGAATGTTAGATGACAACATTTATGCTGTAGGACTGAACCCAAAACGTTGTGATTTTAAAGTTAACTTCATAACCACACTGTACCTATACTTTTTGTTTATATGAAATTTAGTAAAAAAGATTGTTACCATTTATGGAATTTGATTTTAGATAACTCAGTGTACCAAGTGAAGTTGTTTCTCATCAAGCACTAGACTCAGTTGATTCAGTTCATAACCATGGCAAAACTATCAATTTTTGTTTAGTTTACAGTGAAAAGAAAATCACACATAATTGATCCAAGCACTTCTGATAATGGCAGTTAGAGGTTAACTGTCTGTTTGAAGTTAAACTATTTTTCCATGAATTTCAATTACATTTTCAGAAATGCTAATGCAACAATTCAACTGTTCTGTCACTAGAAAGTTGTATTAGAATAATTCATGCTAACTGCTGCAATAATTGGGAGGTTGTTGAGAGAATTTACATTTCAATGTGAAAGAAACTAAATTGGACAGGTTGGGAAATGTATAAAATGAATTTTTCTTTTTTAAATAAGTAAATTGGTGTAAATTGTATAAAAATCAGCAAAACGCCATAAAACCATTTGATGACCTTAAAGCGATTTTCCAATTTTTTTTTTAGGAAGCTATATTCAGCTCTAAAAGTGTTTGTTTCAAAAATAAAACAAAAAAAAAACATCCTATCCATAGATAAATGGGTGTGAAACAACACAAGTTTTAAATAAGTTTGGAATTTAAATAAAATCTCAATGGCAATTTGGGTTTTCTGGTTACAATGGTAAAATGTATGAGTGTATTAAATGAAATTCTGCATAAGTGAAATGTCTAAGATTAAATTTCCAACCAAAAGGTATGTATACAGAACCACAAATATAATGTACACATTTTGTGCCCTTTCTTCACCTCCTTCACTTTATAGTGTCCCATGTTCCCTGGATGTACAATATTTATACAACTGTAACACTAAAATTCTGCCTTATTCTCTCCAAGTTGATCTTTTGTATCCCAAAGTATTGCAAATAAGCTTGCATTCAAGATTCTTCCACTCTGTTATACTTCCCTCATATAGACATTGTTATCATAGCTCTAATTAATTTTTAATTATTTATTGAGTACTTTCAGTGAAAAATACTGTGTTTCGAGAAGAATTGAGAAGTGTACTATGAAATACGTGTGTATCTGTTATCTTCATAGATCATATCAGGGTTTATCACCCCCAATAAAGAGAATGCACTGAAAATTATATTTCCTTGACAACAACTAACAGTCATCATTAGTGACCGAAAGTATGGCTTTACAACAAATAATTGCCCATAGCATAATAAGTTGTCAGAATATCAAGAGAGAAAGTTATTCAAGATTTCATCTGAACATGAATACCTCGATCTAGGGAAAGCCTTTGACAGAGTTCAATCATGTGTTATCTGTTGGATTTTCAGGGAGCTAGGGGTTGATAAAACTATACATATCATTGACAGAATCAGTCAGTAAGATGAGAATCAACAATGAATTCAGTGACAAATTTAGCATCCAGGTAGGAATTCTTCAGGGCTCATTCTTCAGCACCTTTCTGGTCCTCATCATCCTCCAGGAATTTAAGACCAGTTGTTGATGAGAAATCCTAAATGCTGATGACTTGTAGATTTAGAGAATAAATTTTAGAAAACCTAACATCAAGAGGCTTCAAGTAAACTTAGCAAAGACCAAAGTTTTAGTAAGTAGGACAGAATACATGAGCCTGCTACCATCAAGGAAATAAATCCTTTCAAATGCTCAGAAGGCTCCCTAGAAGTAATTGATAAGTTTTATTGCATAGATAACCTAATAAGCAGTGGGATGAGTTTTCTAAAAGCCTACTATCAAGGAAAGGCCATACTTGATATATAGAAAAGAATAGGTAGAGATTGCATACAATATACCTGATATAAATTGTGAACACACAAGTGATATAGTTGGGGTCATAGGTAGTCTGACAGAGACAGTAAACTTCATATGCAGTACATATACAAAGAAAGTTAGCATCAAGAGCAATAGCAAAATAAATAGATTCCTTCAAATATCTGGAAAGTCCTTTAGAAGTCAATAGCTCTTCACTTCCCCCCTTGGATACATGCAGATAAATAATCCAGCTGAATTCTTTGATATTGCAGCTCTAAAAAAGGAGGCGCCAACCATCAATTATATCAACATTGAGGAAACAAATGCAACAGTAGCCATAGATGAAATGAGCTCATGCTCCTTCAATGGTCCTGATGGCTTCCCAGCTATTCTCCTAAAGTCATGTAAGCAGGCTTTAGTGAAACCACTTCAGATACTTTTCCAAAGTTTCCTTGCAAGTGGTATACTTCCTAAAAAGCTGAAAGAAGGCATTATATGCCCTATCCAAAAAGGTGGAAGCAGAGCAGAGGCCAAAAACTACAGGCCAATCTGTCTGACTTCACTTATCAGTAAAGTCATGGAATGAATCATCAGAAAGAAGTTAATAATGTTCCTAGAAGAAAATGACTGACTGAACAATACTCAGCATAGCTTCTGTCCAGGAGAGGCTACTTCACACAGCTCCTACAGTACTATGACTGGGTTTTGAAACAGCTGCTGGACCATTCAGACGTCAGTGTGTGATATACCTTGACTTCGCAAAGGCATTTGATAAGGTAGATCATGGCATGATATGTCATAAGCTACAAGACCATGGCGTTGCTGGTGAACTGGGAGAGTGACTGCATGACTTCCTTAAAAACAGAAGTCAGGTAGTTGCAGCCAATGGTACCCTTTCTGAGGATACTCAAATCCTAAGTGGTGTCTCTCTGGGAACTGCTCTGGGGCCATTACTGTTCATAATAGCCCTCTTAGACATGCCCACAGTCACTTGGACAGCCACTGTCATTAGCTATACTGATAATACAAAATTATCACAGGCAATGAAAAACCAAGATGATGTCACAAGCTAACAGCAGGACCTAAATTCAAAATACAAGTGGGCTGAAATAAACAACATGCAGTTTAATGCTGGAAAATTTCAAGCTCTGCACTATCAACTCACAAATACAGTACAATCTACATTTACAGGACCCGAAGGCACTACAATCCCAGAGTCACAGGCAGTGAAAGACTTGGGGATCAGTGTGTGTAATGACACATCATTTCATATGCACATTAGCAAGATGGCAGCAAAATGCAGACAACTGGCAGGATGGATACTGAGTTCCTTCAAGACAAGAGACCAAGAAAGTATGTTGACCCTGTGGAGAACCTTTGTTCTCAGCTGCCTGGACTGCTGTTCCCAGTTATGCTCACCACATAATGCCAAACTAACAGCAGAGCTTGAAGCAGTCCAACGCCACTACACTAAAAAGATTGAGACAGTGCAGTGGATGGGCTACAGGGATGGGCTGAAAAAACTATAGCTTTACTCCCTGGAGTGAAGGCATGAGAGATATATATGCAATAATGTATATATGGAAAATCCTAGAAGGATTAGCACCTAACTTTGGCATTCGGTGTTATACAAAGGCCAGAACTGGCCGCTATTGTATTGTACCAAAGGTACCATCCACTCCATCTAAATTCAGGACCAAGTACTGCAATAGTCTAGGGTTCAAAGGCCCACAGCTCTTCAATGCCCTGCCACAAAAATTAAGAAATTTGCATAACATGGAACTAGACATCCTCCTCTCCACAATACCAGATGAACCAAGAGCCTGATATGACGTACAGACAAGGGCAGTGGAATCAAATCTCCTTATACATCAAATGTACCAACAGCTGGGACAAAGGCACATACAGGAGTGGTGATGTGAAACATCCAAACTGAGGAATTCAGAAAGACTATGGTGATGCTCCAGCATGACTACGGCCACATGGTTGAAATGAGTAAAAAAGTATATATATACACACACACACACATACATATATAATTAAATCATTAAAGTCTGGTCATAGAGTGACCAATGGTTTTGCATCCATGAAAGCCACAGCGCTGTGGACAATTCATTAGACTTTATAGAAAGACAAATCTAGCTCTTCACCTCATGGTGGCAGAGAAACACAATGGTCAATTGGTCAAACATTTATCAAATAAAAAACCGTTAGTGATTTAATGCTTTACTGATCTATTGTTTAGATTGAGCTTCTTATTCAGATATGTGACATATTCATTATATATTATTATTATTCTTAAACAAGAATGCTGTTGACAGTGACTTCAAAGTTTTGCCACCCAACCCATCAGTGGACTGCAGTCTAACAATAGCTTAGTGACTTCGAAGTCACTATCAACAACTTTCTTGTTTAAGAATAATAAATTTGTACTCTACAAAAGTATAGAGTAACCCATCAGATTCATGTAAAATTGCTTTTATTATAACTGAACATAAAAAGAATCATTAATATGTATATCTGTGTGTGTGTGTGTGTGTGTGTGTGTGTACACACACACATATTAATGTTTATTTTTATGTTCAGTTATAATTGAACATAAAAACAAACATTAGTATGTGTGTGTGTGTGTGTGTGTGTGTGTGTGTGTGTGTGTGTGTGTGTGTGTATGTATGTATGTATGTATGTATATAAACATCCCCCCCACACATAATTATGTGGGTCCTGAAGCTGATTGGGGAATATATCAGAAACTAATGGTTAATAGCCTGAAAATTACCCCAGTTATGTCTCATTTCAGGAATGCAGACACATAAAAACTCTGTTTATTCTGTTTTGCTGTTGGCTACAAAAACCAAATAAAAGTTTTCTTTTTCTGATATTAATATAATTCTTGCATTGAAATAAGGATTCCTTTTACAGACACAAGATCTTCCTTTGTACATGTTTCATCCATGCCACCCAACTTAGAATAGTGAGGTACCATGATAATTGTCTAAAACATAAATTAAAATTCCAACAAAGTCTGTTTTAAGATAATCATGATCCTTTGATAAATGATAGATAACTTCTTATCAGATTAATTTGCTCATAATATTTTTATTCAACTTCAAACCATTTTGCTGTATCATCACTACAAGAATGGTTTTTGAAAGTTTAGAATTTCTCAGTAACATAACCAACACTGCCATTCCCAAAAAAGAAATCCAGTAACTCAATGCATAGTTCACTGCATCTCTATTTCTGACATCCCATTGTTACCATTTTTATCTTCCCTCCAGCTACTCCCACCCAGCCTTATATAATGTGGAGTAGCAAGACACCTGAGTTTGTCCCTTTATCACAGTGCTCTGCAACCGGTAAGCTGCATCACACTGGTGTGCCATGAGATGATGTGTAACCTGAATATACACATCATGTGCCACAGTGTAACCTGAATATAATTTTTCCTTATACTTTTAGTCATATTTTTAGTTCGGGTGTGCCATCAAATTTTGAAAAGAATATAAGTATATATATATATATATATATATATATATATATGATGATGATGATGATGATCTTTCTCCCGCCATGCCTCTGTCTACCCCTCCATCCCTCTCTAAATCAGTCCCTCTCTCTCTCTCTCTCGTAGTTTTTTCCTTAAGGTTTTCAGGTTCTGGGTATATATAAATAAGAAATCCATTCTAAATTATCTCAATCTCTTCTCCGCTGACATACTACGACGAAGTCGCCAAGATGCAGATAAGATAGAGATTTTTATTTATTTACGGCCTCAACATCTCATACCTTTCGCGCTTTAGTCTGCCCTCTATTATTTATCTTGTTTCTCTCCATGAAATTCAATTGAATTCAGTTTTTGTCTTAAATTCATACTTATTCATTTTCTAAGCTTCCTAAATTCATGCTACTTATATATTCTATTCACCTAAGTTTCATTGCTCTTTTAAAAATTACGATTTATGCATTGTTGTCTCTCAAATATTTAAAGTCTACGATTAAGAGGCCTATCTCCTGGCTGATGGTACACCCGCCCTCCCACCCTCTCCACCGGAAGTGCATTCCTCTGTCATCCTGTCATCATCGGCTGTCTCCCGGAACCCATCTAGTGGCCTTGGCCATCCTCTCCCCTACCTTTGGGTAGCGCATAAAGTTTGAGTAATGTTTGCAGGTTGTAGGTACTGTTTTGCTTATGAATTCTTCCAATTGCAAGTTTTCTTTTCAGGTACACGACACTGCTTTCCCCCTTCCCAGGCTACAGGCCCACACCCCCAACACCCATACTGTTAGGATTGGCACTCTCAACGTCGGCACGCTGAAAGGTAGATCTGGTGAAATTGTTGAGATGCTTGAACGGAGACGCATAGATATGTGCTGCATCCAGGAAGTAAGATGGAGAGGAGGTTCTGCGAGGTTCCTCACAGGCAAAGAACACAGGTACAAGATTTTCTGGGCAGGGAACACTGACGGGGTCGGGGGCGTAGGAATACTTCTAGCGGAGAAATGGGTGGATAAGGTAATCGAGGTCGTTAGAGTAAGTGACAGAGTACTTAAGATTAGACTAGTGCTTCATCATAGATTAGCTACTGTCATCTCAGCCTATGCACCTCAACCGGGGCTACCAGATGGTCTGAAAGACCAATTCTATGACACCCTCTTGCAAACTACCTCGTCGACGAGTGACAGGGACCTTCTCTTTGTGGCTGGAGACTTCAATGGTCATGTCGGACGTCGTGCTGGAGGCTTCCATGGCATACATGGAGGCTATGGCTTCGGTTCCCGCAACGAGGAGGGAACCAGACTGCTGGAGTTCTGTGATGCAACCGATCTTATGGTCTGCAATACCAACTTCAGGAAACCTGCCAGTCACCTAGTCACCTACCGCTCCGGCAGACACTCTAGCCAAATCGACTACATCCTCGCCAGAAATAGGGAAAGAGGGCAGCTTATAAATGCCAAAACCTACCCTGGCGAAGAATGTACCCCACAACATAGATTAGTAGTTAGCGACTTTGGGATCAAGGCAAAATGGGTGCCTAGAATTAGACCGGCTTGGAGGAGAAGGGTGTGGAAGCTTAAAGACCCTGCAAATGGACAGAGACTTAGAGACAAGTTACTTGAAGCATTTAACGAAATAGAAGGAGATATAGCATCATACAACGTGGAAGACAATTGGAGATTTCTGCGGGACAACCTGTTGAAAGCCACCGACCAGATCTGTGGGTGGTGTAAGGTCCCCTCCCGACCCAGAGTAACGTGATGGTGGAACAAGGAAGTAGACAGGGCTATTAGACAAAAGAAACAGGCTTGGAAGGACTGGAAGAACGGTGGTAGCAGGGAATTGTACCAATGTGCCAGAAGGGAGGCTAGGCGACAGGTTTATTTAGCCAGAGGGGAAGCAGATAAGAAAAGATTTGCCAATGTTCTGCGCCGTGAGGACCAAAGACTCGAGGTATTTCGTGTTGCAAGACAGTGTAGGAGAGAGAATAGTGATGTTGTAGGAGAGAAATGTGTTCGCATGGATGATGGTACGCTTGCACTAAATGAGGATGCAAAGAAAGAGGTCTGGAGATGCCACTACGATAGATTGCTTAATAAAGAGAATGAATGGGAGGAAGAGAGCCTGCCGTATGTCGACCCAATAGAGGGACCAGCTATCCGAGTTGATTGTACCAGGGTAGATAAAGCAATTAAGAGTATGAAGACCGGGAAAGCCCCAGGCCCATCAGGAATCACTGCAGAGATGCTCAAAATATCTGGCAGTGTTGGCTATAGCCTAGTCACCCGTATTACGAACCAGGTAATACACGAAGGAGTCATACCCAATGACTGGTGTAGCAGCATCATAGTCAACTGCTACAAAGGTAAAGGGGACGCTTTAGATACAAATAATTACAGAGGCATCAAGCTGTTAGATCAGGTTATGAAAGTTACAGAGAGGGTCATAGCCCAACTAATTAGGGAGCGAATCAATTTAGATGAGATGCAGTTTGGGTTCGTGCCAGGTAAAAGCACTACTGATGCTTTATTTCTAGTGAGACAGCTGCAGGAGAAATACCTAGCTAAGGATAAACCTCTGTACCTGGCTTTCGTTGACATGGAGAAAGCCTTTGACAGGGTCCCCCGATCCCTTATCTGGTGGTCAATGAGGAAACTTGGGATAGAAGAATGGTTAGTGAGAGCTGTGAGAGCCATGTACAGAGATGCTGCCAGTAAGGTGAGGGTTGGAAATGAGTACAGCAATGAATTCCGGGTAGAGGTAGGGGTCCACCAAGGTTCCGTCCTCAGCCCCCTCTTATTTATCATAGTCCTCCAGGCAATCACAGAAGAGTTCAAGACAGGTTGCCCCTGGGAGCTCCTCTATGCTGATGACCTTGCCCTAATTGCGGAGTCACTATCAGAACTAGAGGAGAAGTTTCAGGTGTGGAAGCAAGGTCTAGAATTAAAGGGCCTTAGAGTCAACCTAGCTAAAACCAAAATCCTAATAAGTAGGAAGGTAGATAAAACACAAACCCCTTCAGGTAGATGGCCCTGCTCAGTATGTAGAAAGGAGTAGGTAGTAACTCTATAAGATGTACCCGGTGCAAGTTATGGACACATAAGAGGTGCAGCAACATCAAAGGCAGGTTAACTAGCAAGTTAGTTTTTGTTTGTGGCAGATGTTCAGGTGCAATAAAGACTGTAAACAAACAGGAAACAACTTCTATCTCATTCCAGGGTGAAAAACTAGAGGTAGTCGATAGCTTCCGCTATCTGGGCGACCAAGTTAGTAGTGGGGGTGGGTGCGCTGAAAGTATAGTTGCTAGAATAAGAATAGCCTGGGCAAAGTTTAGAGAGCTCTTACCCCTGCTGGTGATAAAGGGACTCTCACTCAGAGTAAAAGGCAGACTGTATGATGCATGCGTACGAACAGTCATGCTACATGGCAGTGAAACATGGGCTGTAACTGCTGAGGACATACGTAAGCTCGCAATGAATGAAGCCAGTATGCTCCGTTGGATGTGTAATGTCAATGTGAATACCCGTCAGAGTGTAAGTATCTTGAGAGAAAAGCTGAACATTAGAAGCATCAGTTGTGGTGTGAAAGAGAGACGATTGTGCTGGTATGGACATGTGGTGAGAATGGATGAGGATAGCTGCGTGAAAAAGTGTCACACCCTAACAGTTGAGGGAACCCGTGGAAGAGGTAGGCCCAGGAAGACCTGGGCTGAGGTGGTGAGGCAAGACCTTCGTACATTGGGCCTCACCGAGGCGATGACTACTGACCGAGACCTTTGGAAATGTGCTGTGCGTGAGAAGACCCGGCAAGCCAAGTAAGATCGTTGCCAGTGCCCTTGGACTGGCTCTTGTGCGGGTGGCACATGAGATGCACCATTTTGAGCATGGCCGTTGCCAGTACCGCCTGACTGGCTCCCGTAGGATTTTCGAGTGAGATCGTTGCCAGTGCCCCTGGACTGGCTTGTGCGGGTGGCACATAAAAGACACCATTTCGAGCGTGGCTGTTTTCGTGCAGGTGACACGTAAAAGCACCCACTACACTCTCTGAGTGGTTGGCGTTAGGAAGGGCATCCAGCTGTAGAAACTCTTCCAAATTAGATTGGAGCCTGGTGTTGCCATCCTGTTTCACCAGTCCTCAGTCAAATCGTCCAACCCATGCTAGCATGGAAAGTGGACGTTAAACGATGATGATGATGATGATGATAAGTGACAAAAGGTTGTGGAGCACTACTCTGTCATACTCTAGCCTCTCAAAGCCTGGTATAATGCCTTCTTCCCTGACTCCATTTAGTTAAGTGAGCATTTCTGTATTCTTTTCCTGTCTTGCAAGTTACTTGACAACCTTGCTTTTGCTAAAAGCACAAAGAAAGCACCCAGTATATCCTATAAAGTGGTTGGTGTTAGGAAAGCATCCAGCTGTAGATACTATGCCAAAGTTGATATTGGAACTCAATGCAGCCCTGCAGCTCACCAGATTTTGTCAGACAGTCCAACCCAGGCCATCATGGAAAATGCACATGAAATGATGGTGATGGTGATTATGTTATAGTATGGGTACAAGGATTGCTTAACCCAGTGTCCCAGAAAGTAAGTATAACAATGCCGTAGAAGTAGTGTGTGTGCTTTACATAAACTGATTTAAAAGAACCAGAGATGTCAAATTTTGACTATTTAATGTTGATACTCATCAGAAATACAAAAGAATAGCCAGCCATCTCATCTGAGCAAATATGGTTTGATAACTTGTACCATGTTTTGGCTAATTGTTTTAGATATAATCAAGAGCAGACCAACACTCTTTTGGCCTCTTCAGCCTTGAACCTGTTGAACATTCAGGATGTAACACTTGGTGAAAAAGTGGGCTGCACCAGCAACCAGCTGGTAATTTTTACAACAGAATAGACTGGAACAGTATGAAATGAAGTGCCTTGCTCAAGGACACAACACATTGCCTTGTCCAGAAATTTAACTTATAGCCTTATGTTAATAAATCAACCACTAGGCCACATGTTCTTTATCCCTCAGAAATAAGGAAATAGAACTGAAATGTAATTGAGCATGACAGACTGAAAAAAAGATATAGGGTAAAAGATTATTAATTTATTAATAAATTAATAATTAATAATCTTACCAAGTAGTTCGGTATGGAAAAAACCATTATCGGTAAGGAACTTTTATAAAAAAAGTTCTTTTAAATTTATAAGTATAATTAAGGGATCAGCAACAGTTGCTTCACCACATACCGAAAATTAGAAATAGCAGTTAAAGTGCTAATTCTACTACTAGAATAAGTCTCCAACAAATAGCAAATACCTGTAACTCACATAGGCAAATACAAGAAGAAAGAAACAGCGAAACTAACCAGCCTCTAGTTAAACATGTATGTGTTTCTGGATCAGATATATAAATTCGGATATGCTGTTTTTGTTATATGATGCGCGATGTCGCCTGGTCGAGCATACATGGTTTTTGCCAGCATTTTCAAATTTATAATCTGGAATAACATACTGATGACGGAAATGAATTATTTTACTATTCTGATCCAGAAACGCATATATGTTTAACTAGAGGCTGGTTAGTTTCTTTATTTTCTTCTTCTTGTATTTGCCTATGTGAGTTATAGGTATTTGCTATTTGTTGGAGACTTATTCTAGTAGTAGAATTAGCACTGTAACTGCTATTTCTAATTTTCGGTATGTGGTGAAGCAACTGTTGCTGAACCCTTAATTATACTTATATATAGGGATATATATATATATATATACATATATATATATATATATATATATATATATATATATATATATATATATATATATATGGATATATATATATATTATAGCCTCAGTCCAACCAAAGCCTTGTGAGTGTATTTTGTACATGGAAACTGACAGTATATATGTGTATATTTGTGTGTGTGTGTGTATCTTTGTTTGTACCCCAACAATTGCTTGACAGCTGATGTTGCTGTACTTCCTTCCCATAACTTAGCGGTCCAGCAAGAGACCTTGATAGAATAAGTACTAGGCTTGGAAAGAATAAATCTTGCACTGGATTTGTTTGAGCAACGGCCATACTCCAGCATGGCCACAGTGACATGACTGAAACAAGTAAAATAATAAAAAAAACTAGGCCATTTTAATCCCGAGCAAGGCTGGGTATCTCTGCTAGTAATAATATAAACACCAAATGCACAAGGACTTATAATAGATATAGGACAAACAAAAGCGACTTTGATGAACTTTGATGAACACCCATAGAATATTTCTATCTCCCTAGGAGGAATTATTATCTTCATACAATAGCAAGAGTAAATTCCAATGGGCATGAGGATGGGAGAAGGGGGGGGGGAAGACATAGTAATGAAAAGAGGAGGAGAAATGGTTAGAATAGGGTCTTTTACACATGTGATCTAAAAGAGATTACATAGAATTACATAAAGTTGAGCAGCAAGCACATTGGATGTTGCATCTATTGGAAGTGGTACACATATTTCCAGTTTAGGAGAGCAGAGGTTGTTACTGAAATGGTAGAATAGACTTTTTATTCTTTTATTCTTTTACTTGTTTCAGTCATTTGACTGCAGCCATGCTGGAGCACCGCCTGTAGTCGAATCAAATCGACCCCAGGACTTATTCTTTGTAAGCCTAATACTTATTCTATCGGTCTCTTTTGCCGAACCGCTAAGTTACGGGGACCTAAACACACCAGCATCGGTTGTCAAGCGATGTTGGGGGGACAAACACAGATACACAAACATATACACATGCATACATACATATACATACATACGACGGGCTTCTTTCAGTTTCCGTCTACCAAATCCACTCACATGACTTTGGTCAGCTCGAGGCTATAGTAGAAGACACTTGCCCAAGGTGCCACGCAGTGGGACTGAACCCGGAACCATGTGGTTATGCTATATGTTGATGAATGACAGCTTCCCTAACAGGTATTCTCTTGGATGCTGACCAGACTGTATATGATATGTTGTTTGTCCTAGACGTAAAACAATTAGTGTGAACTCTTAGAAGATATACAGAAAAAATATTGATGAAAAGAGAAAAAAAACAAACCTGATCTTACAATGAGTGTAAGTCATCACATCCCATCACCTGGCTCAATGAGTCTTTATGTGGTTACTCTACCTGCTAGAAATGGCAGCAAAATCTGCTTAGATCACACTGTACTAGCTTAAAAAAGGATATGTTGGATAACATGGTCCTATGTTCTCTGCATAACAAAAAAAATAATAAATAAAATAAAAATGACTGATGGCCATGGCTGGAATATCTTCGATCATAATAGGTCTGTTTTGATAAGGCTAAGCATCACACCAAGCAATAAAACATTACACCATTCACTAGTCACTCATACAACCCAATCAACAACTTAAGCACACCCACCTCTTCCTCAACTCTTCCCTCACCACTGTAACCTCTTCCATATAACATAGCAAAGCAGTTAACTTTGGTAATGACAGAGTATCTAGCAATTCTTCCTTTGACTCCCACCCACCTATAAAACATGGAACATTTCATCTCTTCCTCATCTCCACACATCTGCTTCCTTTCTTACTTTGATATATGTGTTTTCTCTAGTATCATACCTGACCTTTAACTATGGATGGGGGAGGTGCAGTATTTCTTCTGCACTTCCTTTCCCCTTGCTACTTGCTCAGTTTTCATCTTCAATTTCTTCAACTTCGAATCTATTTTGGCAATAAGTTCTTGGGGGAAGGATAACTGGTAACAACTGGTGACTGAAGATATTGTAAGTAATTGTGTTACACTGAGAAAGGTAAAGAGTTTCTGTTAATTTGTTATAGATAGTGACCGTAACATTCTTTTACACATTGAGTTACCCTAAGGTACACAATAGGTCAGTGAATGTTTGTTGTTGAACCTTAAGTTTAAGTTAAATTGATCAGGATAGCATTTCAAATCAGTAAATAGTATGGTAATAAGCTGAAACTTTGCTACAACTTTTGTGTTGCACCAATTAGAAAAGATCAAAATACATATAGATTTGGCTCCTGTAAAAAAAAAAAAAATCAGAAAGCTAACAACAAAAAAATCTGTACTTGCCAGAAAAAGGATGTAATTAGTTTAAGATTAATATTGTTTTTTCCTCATCTTAGAGTTATCTTTAGTTAGCTTTCTCATGCTTTGTCGTCATCATCATCATCATCATCATTTAATGTCCACTTTCCTTGCTGGCATGGGTTGGACGGTTTGACTGAGGAGTGTGGCAAGCCAGAAGGCTACACCAGGTTCATATATCAAATATGCTTACACCAATATAAAATAATCATGCAACATCCATTTTTCCATGCTCAAATGGGTCAGATGGAATTTCTACAGCCAGATGCCCTTCCTGTTGCCAACCCTCACCTGTTTTCAGGAAAAGTAGTATTTCCCCACATAGGCAGGCAGACATGTTTTCATGGAAGACTGGAAATGAACAACATCACTTGTGTGCTTGTTTACAACCATCATGTGATGTCAAAAGAAAGATACATGCAAACATGCACGAAGACATACATACATACATACATACATATATACATACATACATACATACATACATACATACATACATATACAACATACATACATACACAGAATAGCATCAACAGTAAAATATGCAATTGACCCAGAAACTTTCACCACAGCTGTAGGCAAACTGCATAATGGGAAGGCACCTGGAAAGGACCTAATAGTTGGACACTGGCATAAGAGGCTTACAGTTTACAGGAAACCACTAATAAGTATATTCAAAAGTACTATGGAAGGTCAGATTGACATATCAAATTGGCTTGCCATGGCATGGACGAATTTTGTAGCCCAAAATGAAACTACCAAGTTGCCTGAAAACTGCAGGCCTATTGCTTGCCTAAACATTATATATACATTTCTTTTATTAGCCACACAGGGCTCAACGAAGATGGGACAAATACAATGTAGAGCTTTTCTTTTTGGGAGGGGGAAGGAAGGAAAAAAAAAAAAAAAAAAAAATGGTGGTGTCGATCAAAAGGGATCGTAGGAAGGGAAAAAGGGGCAGTTCGATCAAAAGGGATCGAAAAAAAAAGAAAAGGAAAGGCCGATCAATAGGGATCGTGTATCACACAGTAATGTTCTCGTGTAAAAAGAGGGGAGGACAGTTTAGGTTTAGCCGTGGAAGGAAAAGCCCACGGAAAAGACCACGGAAACCTTGGTCAATATTCTCATTGAAGAAACTATAACAGTAAGTGACTCTCTTTTGCCTTTTTGTTTTATTTTTTTTTTCTTGTTCATAGGGTTATGCTCAAGATGGCTCCGTCGTTCACACGTGCCATCCTTGCTACATTCACCCATCTTTTTTTGAAGCATTCACTAGACAAGACTTCCCTTTCTACTCTCAACTTCCTCTTCAGGTGATACTTGAAGAAGTTGATGAGAGATTGCCCAGAGAGGAAAGTCTTTGTCTCTAGACCTTTCAGACGCGTCCACCATACACATTCTTTCGCCATAGCCACAAGTACGATGAAAATAGCTCTTCCTTCCCGTTTAAAGGAAGGAGGCGCGACAATATTCACGATAGACTCGGCTGATAGACCGACTCGTCCCACACGCGATAGCAGTTGTTCGACGTAAGCCCACAGCTCGGAAATGGTGGGACACTGTACGAGTGCGTGCAGAACGGTTTTGTCGCTCTGCCGGCATCTCAGACAGGTCGGCCCCGTGTTTCTCGAGCCATGCCTGTAGAGCTTATCCCGAACGGGTAGTGCTTCTCGATAGCACTGCCAGGCCAGGGATCTCTGGAAGTTGTCCATAGGTCCCGGCCCGAAGGTCGTCTTAAACAGGCGGGTCAGGTATTCCTCGTCGACACCCAGGTTCGCCCCGAGATCGTCGTCGTACCTTCCCTCCACTAATCCACTATAGAATGCGTTAGTTGTGATGCAGTCGCTCAAGGTTGACCCGGGTTGTTGGAGTTGCCGAAGAGCAGCGCGACACTCGCGGTGCCATTCGCCCTTCCTCGGCCTCTTCTTGATCCATGACTGCAGTTCGGTCATGGAGACGAGCTGCGGGAAAGCGCGCCGCACAAACGGTGACCACACCTGTTCACCGCTGTCTACGTAGAGCCGGAGATGTCGCAGTCTCAGCGCGTGTCTGCGCATCATCAACCACGGCATGCCCAGTCCTCCTTTTAACGGGTGTTGGCAGCAAACGGATCGCCTAACCATCGGAACGCTTCCTTTCCACAAGAAGCGGAAGAGGATGCGCTCCAGTTTGGTGATGGTAGGGTCGGGACAAGGAACGACGGTCAGGCGGTAGTAGATGACGGACGCGATGTACGTGTTCGCCACCTCCGCCCAACCTTTCAGGGAAAGCTTCCTCTCGGCCCATTGCCGGGCTAGAGTGGCCACCCTTCTCGTTATCTCGTCCCAGTTCTTCTCCGTTTGGAGGTCTGGACCAAACCAGACCCCGAGCATCTCAACCGGACCGTCAGTCCAACGTCGCACGACGAAGGCGCTACTTGACGGCATGGGGTTGCTTCTCCAGGTGCCGAGCCGCAAGCCCACTGACTTATCCCGGTTGATTTTCGCTCCCGTTACCGCTTCGTAGTCTCTCAGTGTCTCGCCGACAAGCTCGATGTGCTTTTGGCTAGACACTATGACGGTGACGTCGTCCGCGTATGCCGACACGCTCGTCCCGCATCCCAACTCTCGCGGGATGCCCCTCAGCGTCGCCAGCTTCCGCAGTAGTGGCTCGAGAGTCAACACGTACAGAAGCGACGAGAGGGGGCATCCCTGACGGACCGAACGTGCAATGTCGAAGGGTCTTGATAGATGCCCATTGACGCGAACTACCGAACGGATGCCTCTGTACAAGGCAGCCATCCAGCCGCGGAAAATGGGACCGAAGCCGGCTGCTATGAGGACAGCCTCCAAGTATTGATGGTCTACCCTATCGAAAGCTTTCGATTGATCTAAATTGATCAGGGCCCCACCCATGCCAGGTTCCTTAACTACCCTCTCTATGATGTAGCGCATCAGATGGAGGTTGTCATGGATGCTCCTGCCCGGCACCGCGCACGTTTGCGCCTTGCCGATCAGTTTCTCGATGACAAGCGCCAACCGCTTGGCTAACACCTTGGCCAAAATTTTCAAGTCTGCATTGAGCAGAGTGATGGGCCTAAAGTTATCTATGACGTCCCCCTTGTTTGGATCTTTCTTCAGCAGCGTTACGGCTCCTCGACTCACAAAACCGGGAATGCTCCCGTTTTGCTGCCAGTTGCAGTACACCGCCACCAAGACATCTCCAAACAAGTCTGGCTTACAATTATATATAAACTGTATGCAAGCTGCTGAAACCGGTTTCTCCAGGAATTCTGCTTTTTAAACAGCATATAACCCCTTGTAACTTTTTTGTTTTGGGGAATTTTCAGAAAACTTTTGCAAATTTGTGTTCTACACACAGGAAATCATACAATTATGAAAAAAAAAAAAAAAAAAAAAAAAAATTTTTAGAACTTTTTTGTTTTTAAATCACAGGTCAAAATACAGACAGTCCAAATTTTTGGTTTAAATCCCAGCAATAGACCATTAAATGTGTTTATGGCGAGAAAGATTGAGAAACATCAATATGTCAGTGACAAACAAGGACAGTATGAGGTGGTTGTGAGATGTGCTAAAAATAACAGCTAAATAAAATATTCCTTAAATCCCACAAGAATTTTTTTTGTTTTTTTGTTTTTGCACTCATATAATTTCTTATGTGTGGAACAAAAATTCACAAAAATTTTCTGAAAATTCCAATAAGTCAAAAAGTTATGAGAAGCTATATGCCATGCATAAAGCTGAATTCCACCAAAATAAACATTGTAGGATCCTTACAACAGTATGGCTAGATTATAGGAAGGCATTTGACTCTATTCCCTACTCATGGCTGGTGAAGTGTCTTCATTTGGAAAAAGTGCCTACTATCTTAATTGCTGCCATTGAGAAACTCACAAAAACCTGGGCAACAATTTTCACACTTAGAACAAAGAGCAGAATGATCATCTCCAATGCCATAAATATTTCAAAGGAAATATTCCAAGGAGAAAATCTTTCTGTAATTCTGCTCATTTTGGCATTAAATCCATTATCATTCCTGCTACAAAAAAAAAATGGCTACATACTAGGTTTAGCAACTGCTAGAGATATTAATATAACTCGTAATTTCTTTGTGGATGACCTCAAGATTTATACTAAAAATGTTAACAATGCCAAAAAACAGCTGGAATTAATAAGATTTTTAGCTGACACAGAAATGGAATTTGACCAAAAGAAATGTTCATATTTGGTTGTTGAAAAAGGAAAATCAGTCCCCCAGAGCCAAAACCAGGTCATCATACAAAGAATGCTACAAGTACCTAGGCATTGATGAAGACATATATGAAGGTACTATGAATAAAGACCCAAGAAAATTATATCAGACTTAGAAAAATATAGCAGTCAGAACTCTCCTCTTGCAACAAGACAGTTTCTCACAATACATTTACAATCCCAGTACTGATTCCAATATTTGGGATATTTGTTTGGTCTGTAGAAGAAATCCACTCCATAGATGTTAAAACCCACAAGATTCTAACATCAACTGGAAATCTCCACAGAAATAGTGATATTGACCAGCTCCACCTGAGAAGACTGCCTGACTGTCAGTCTGGATAAGCTTGGATTTTCAGAAAAAGAAATCAACCAACTGACTTGCACATTACAAATACAATCTGTTAGAGGAACATTAAAACTATGCAAGACTTTTCTCAGGTTTAAAATGTGAGATTGTTTGCATTATCTACATTCAAATGATGGAGCTTTGTGTCTTTGTAAGAAACCAGCTCTTTTTTCAAAGGAAGAATTTAAACAAGTAAAAACGAAAGAGAAACATACATACATACATACATACATATAACTTTAATTGAGGTAAAGAGAAGCTACATCAATGTTTAACTTCTGATTTTACTTCTCTTTTCCTCAAAATTATTGTTATTCACTCTGAGAATTATGACATCAATTTGACGTAAATAGCTTGGAATGGCAGAGTGCTCCTTTAATAATTAACCAAAGTATAACTAATGATTCTTTGGTTAAACAAAAGGTGCTCTCTGGTGCAGGTGCATTGATAAAATGCACTTAGTAGACTGTGTATGGTGATTGATGATAGGAAGTGTATCCAGGAGTAAAAATCACGCCAAAATGCAAGAAAATTAAATGTACAAGTGTCCTGTGGTCCTTCAACTATAGTATCAAAATGAAACGCTATTAACATGTCTGTAGTTTATTAATCCAGCTACCTACCAAGAGTAAACCTTACTTTAACAGTAGTAGGTGGTGGAGGCTCTGTTTGGCTAATGAAAGGATCATACTAAAGAACTCTTTCCTCCTAGGCATCTACTTAACTGTAAGAGTGAGGTTTTCTGTCTGTGCCCTCACAAATGCAGATTTGTTCTAGCATACTGGCTGAATGCACCATGAATATAAGCATTGGAACATCCACATTCATTTTTACCCTCACCAAAATCCGAGGACTTGCCATATCCAATTGCGATATACATACATACATACATACATACATACATATACACCCATCCACCTAACCTACCTACATACATACATACATACATACATACATACATATATAATACATACATACATACATATATAATACATACATACATACATACATACATAAATATCTTTAGAGTGTTTTGGGAATTTCTTGATACAGTTATAATATTTGGAGAGAAGATTTTTTTTCTTTTTTTTCTCAGAGTTAAGATTGAGAAAAGAACCTTTTTAAAAAGTCGAAAGACATTAACCTTGTAGAAATTTAAATCTAAAATATGAATGAGAGCAACTAGCATCCACATGTTGATGGAATGACATCAATAATATTACTGGTGAAAAGAAAAAGACAGTAAAAAAAAGAGGCAAAAAAAAGGAAAGAAAAAAGAAGGAAAATGAATAAATATTCTTCTTCCTTTTCCTTCTCATTTTTCTTTCCTTTTTTTCTCTCCTTTTTTTCTGTCTTTTTTCTTTTCGTTCATTATAAAATTGAAGCTTAAAGACTGATGATGTCATTGCATCAGCATGTGGACACTTGCTCAAGGTGTCACTCAATGCAACTGAACCTGGATCCATGTGGTTGGGAAGCAAGCTTCTTATTACACAACCATGCTTATACCTATATCATCATCATCATCATCGTTTAACGTCCGCCTTCCATGCTAGCATGGGTTGGACGATTTGACTGAGGACTGGTGAAACCGGATGGCAACACCAGGCTCCAATCTAATTTGGCAGAGTTTCTACAGCTGGATGCCCTTCCTAACGCCAACTACTCAGAGAGTGTAGTGGGTGCTTTTACGTGTCACCCGCACGAAAACGGCCACACTCGAAATGGTGTCTTTTATGTGCCACCCGCACAAGAGCCAGTCCAGGGGCACTGGCAACGATCTTGCTCGAAAACGCTACAAAGGCCAGTCAGGCGGTATATATATATATATATATATATATATATATATATATATATATATATATGTCTGTACGTATTGTCGTCATCGTTTAACGTCCGCTTTCCATGCTAGCATGGGTTGGACGATTTGACTGAGGACTGGTGAAACCAGATGGCGACACCAGGCTCCAATCTGATTTGGCAGTGTTTCTACAGCTGGATGCCCTTCCTAAAGCCAACCGCTCAGAGAGTGTAGTGGGTGCTTTTACGTGTCACCCACACGAAGGCCAGTCAGGCGGTATTGGCAAAGGCCACGCTCATCTCGCTCGAGAAACCTCATGTGTCACCTGCACAAGAGCCAGCCCAGGGGCACCAGCAACGATCCAGCTCAAAAATCCCACAACAACCCCACACAAGAGCCAGTTCAGGGGCACCGGCAATGATCTCGATCGAAGAAATTTCATGTGTCACCAGCACAAGAGCCAGTCCAGGGGCACTGGCAATGATCTCGCTCGAAAAACCTCATGTGTCACCCGCACAAGAGCCAGCCCAGGGGCACCGGCAACGATCCCGCTCGGAAGATTTCATGTGTCGCCCGCACATGAGTCAGTCCAGGGGCACTGGCAACAATCCCGTCCCGCTCAAGACATTTCATGTGTCACCCACACAAGAGCCAGCCCAGGGGCACCGGCAACGATCCCGCCCGAAAGATTCCATGTGTCGCCCACACATGAGCCAGCCCAGGGGCACCGGCAACGATCTCGCTCGAAAAACCTCATGTGTCACCCGCACAAGAGCTGGCCCAGGGGCGTCGCCCGCACATGAGCCAGTCCAGGGGCACCGGCAACGATCTCGTTCAAAAGATTTCATACGTCGCCCGCACATGAGCCAGTCCAGGGGCACTGGCCACGATCCCGCTTGAACCATTTCATGTGTCACCCGCACAAGGGCCAGTACAGGGGCACTGGCAACGATCTCGCTCAAAAGATATCATGTGTCACCCGCACATGAGCCAGTCCAGGGGCACTGGCAACGATCCCGCTCGAAACATTTCATGTGTCGCCCGCACATGAGCCAGTCCAGGGGCACTGGCAACGATCCCGCTCGAAACATTTCATGTGTCACCCACACAAGAGCCAGTCCAGGGGCACTGGCAACGATCTCACTCGAAAGATATCATGTGTCGCCCGCACATGAGCCAGTCCAGGGGCACTGGCAACGACCCTGCTCGAAAAATTTCATGTGTCACCCGCACATGAGCCAGTCCAGGGGCACCGGCAACGATCTCGCTCGAAAAAACCTCATGTATCACCCGCACAAGAGCCAGCCCAGGGGCACCGGCAACGATCTCGTTCAAAAGATTTCATACGTCGCCCGCACATGAGCCAGTCCAGGGGCACTGGCCACGATCCCGCTCGAACCATTTCATGTGTCACCCGCACAAGGGCCAGTACAGGGGCACTGGCAACGATCTCGCTCAAAAGATATCATGTTTCGCCCGCACATGAGCCAGTCCAGGGGCACTGGCAACGATCCCGCTCGAAACATTTCATGTGTCACCCACACAAGAGCCAGTCCAGGGGCACTGGCAACGATCTCACTCGAAAGATATCATGTGTCGCCCACACATGAGCCAGTCCAGGGGCACTGGAAACGATCCCGCTCGAAAGATTTCATGTGTCACCCGCACATGAGCCAGTCCAGGGGCACCGGCAACGATCTCGCTCGAAAAAACCTCATGTATCACCCGCACAAGAGCCAGCCCAGGGGCACCGGCAACGATCTCGTTCAAAAGATTTCATACGTCGCCCGCACATGAGCCAGTCCAGGGGCACTGGCCACGATCCCGCTCGAACCATTTCATGTGTCACCCGCACAAGGGCCAGTACAGGGGCACTGGCAACGATCTCGCTCAAAAGATATCATGTTTCGCCCGCACATGAGCCAGTCCAGGGGCACTGGCAACGATCCCGCTCGAAACATTTCATGTGTCACCCACACAAGAGCCAGTCCAGGGGCACTGGCAACGATCTCACTCGAAAGATATCATGTGTCGCCCACACATGAGCCAGTCCAGGGGCACTGGAAACGATCCCGCTCGAAAGATTTCATGTGTCGCCCGCACATGAGCCAATCCAGGGGCACCGGCAACGATCTCGCTCGAAAAAACTTCATGTGTCACCTGCACAAGAGCCAGTCCAGGGGCACTGGCAACGATCTCGCACGAAAGATATCATGTGTCGTCCGCACATGAGCCAGTCCAGGGGCACTGGCAACGATCCCGCTCGAAAGATTTCATGTGTCCCCCGCACATGAGCCAGTCCGGGGGCACCGGCAATGATCTCGCTCGAAAAACCTCACTGTCACCCGCACAAGAGCTGGCCTGGGGGCACCGGCAACGATCTCGCTCGAAAGATTTCATGTGTCGCCCGCACATGAGCCAGTCCGGGGGCACTGGCAAACGATCCCGCTCGAAAGATTTCATGTGTTACCTGCACATGGGCCAGTCCAGTAGCACTGACAATGATCTCGCTTGAAAATCCCATGACGGCCCCGCACAAAGCCAGTTCAGGGGCACGGCAACAATCTATTTCTATTTCACTTGCCTCAACAGGTCTTCGCAAGTGGGGTTTAGTGTCCAATTTTAATTTAACTCGATTTCGATTTCACTTGCCTCAACAGGTCTTCATAAGTGGAATTTAGTGTCCAATGAAGGAAGGAAGGTACGCATAAGTGGGCTGGCTGGTCCTTAGATTTAGGTCTCACTTGGCTTGCCGGGTCTTCTCGTGCACAGTATATTTCCAAAGGTCTCGGTCAGAAGTCATTGCCTCGGTGAGGCCCAATGTTCGAAGGTCGTGCCTTACCACCTCATCCCAGGTCTTCCTGGGCCTACCTCTTCCACAGGTTCCCTCAACTGTTAAGGTGTGGCACTTTTTCACTCAGCTATCCTCATCCATTCTCGCTACATGACCATACAAGCGCAGTCATCTCTCTTGCACACTACAACTGATGCTTCGTAAGTTCAACTTTTCTCTCAAGGTACTGATACTCTGTCTAGTATGCACACTGACATTACACATCCATTGGAGCATACTGGCTTCATTCCTTGCGAGCCTACGCATGTCCTCAGCAGTCACGGCCCATGTTTCACTGCCATACACATACACATATATGTATACATGCATGTATTACATATGCATGTATCTACATATGAGGTGGTATCAAAAAGTTCCTGGGCTAGTTACGTTTAATAACAAAAATAACCTATTTACTAAGTTTAAACATCATCTCCTCCAAAATAGTCACCTTGTGCAGCAATACACTGGTTCCAGCATTCCTGCACTTTTGGAATTAATCTTGGAAGTTGTTTTCCATAAGCGAGTGAAGCACCTTCTACAAGTTGTTCTAGAACTCAACATGGTGTTAAAACAGCGACCTTTGAGCTGCATTTTCATCTTAGGGAATAGATAGAAGCCCACAGGTGCTAAATCTGGTGAATAGGGCAGGTGTAGAAGTGATGCTATGTTGTTGTAGGCAAGAAACTCATGAATGAAGAGAGCTCAGTGATAGGGTACATTGTCGTTGTGAAGAAGCCAGACGTTAGGATTGCCTGCATGGACCCATACAGCTTACCAACAACATCAGCAATATTGTTGATTGTTCTCTGACAATCATGTACAAGCTGATGAACTTTCTCCACATTTCTTGGGGTGACACTAATGGCAAGTCTTTTAGGGATGTTCTTCTGCTTTTCAAGCACCCATGCCACTTGAAACATTGTGTACAACCCATTGCCTCATCGCTGTAAGCTTGCCAAAGCATGCTCAATCTCTCTGTGGCAGATTGCCCAAGTTCAATGCAAAATTCACTTTGGCTCTTTGTTCCAGCTTCCTGTCCATAACAAAATCGCAAACTACAGCATATATGTGATCACAAAAATACAAATTTCACAACTTGCGAAGTAAACACAGTGATGTCACTCAGCACACTGCTTCATGAAGGTCACTGCTAGCACTCACTGCACATACAACTGTGTGCTGCCATCTGTTGGCGCACTACAGAACTGGTCCAGGAACTTTTCAATACCACCTCATTGTTGTTGTTGTTGGCACTCCATCACTTACGACGTCTAGGGTTCTAGTTGATCCGATCAACGGAACAGCCTGCTCGTGAAATTAACGTGCAAGAGGCTGAGCACTCCACAGACACGTGTACTCTTAACATAGTTCTTAGGGTGATTCAGCATGACTCAGAGTGTGACAAGGCTGACCCTTTGAAATACAGGTACAACAGAAACAGGAAGTAAGAGTGAGAGAAAGTTGTGGTGAAAGAGTACAGCAGGGTTCGCCACCATCCCCTGCCGGAGCCTCGTGAAGCTTTTGGTGTTTTCGCTCAATGAACACTCACAATGCCCGGTCTGGGAATTGAAACCGCGATCCTATGACCACGAGTCTGCTGCCCTAACCACTGGGCCATTACATACATATAAACAGGCATATGCACAAACATCCCAACATATATGCTTATTTATTTCCCATTTCAAACTTGATTTTAATTTATTTCTCTTGGCAAGTTCTCGTTTCTTTAGTTCTCAAGAAAGTATGGGGGTGAGTGGCAACAAGAACAATGGCAGCTACAACTATATCTTCAATACCTACAGCAACAACAACAACAGCAACACTAATTACTCTTGGTTTCTAGTTTCAAGAATCAGTGTTTGTTTGCACTATAAGTAAATGGTATATCTCGTTCTCTCAATGTAAGTGTATTTTCACACTTATATCAACACACACACACACACACACATGCACACACACACATATGCACACACAGATTTGCACACGCTATACATACGTTCACACATATGCACATACGCATCTATATGATACAGATGCATATACATGATACATACTATTGTTTTTCAAGATACAGGGAACCTAATATAGATAATAATTATAATAAATATGTAGGAGTGTGTTTATGTATGTCTTTGACTCTGTGCGTGAGTGTGTGTGTGTGTGTGTGTGTGTGTGTGTGAGTGTGTGTGTGTGTGTGTGTGTGTGTGTGTGTGTGTGTGTGCATGTGTGTGTTAGTGTATGTTTGTTTTGTGTCAAGACATCAACCCTAGTTCTGCTCGCTAGTTTATACTTAGGTATGATCTTTGCTTTACAATGTTAAAATAAATGTTAAAATAAAATAAATATGTCTAGAAAAAGCATGTTTAGTTGTTTCGTTCAATGTTTCTAGAAGGATCCTCCTGTTAACTGGTACCTTTATGTGATCATATTTACTTTTTGATCTTTCTGATTTGAACCGACTCTTGAACCTCTTTCATAGCACCAACATTAAAGATTGGTCTGTTGCTGGTGTACAAAAGTTTCGAGGAGTATGGCTATGTGGTTAAGAAACTTGCTGCACAACCATGTGTTTTCAGGTTCAGTCCCATTGTATGGTACCTTGGGCAGATGTCTTCTACTTACAACTGTTGACTGATCAAAGCCTTGTGAGTGAATTTGGGAGACAAAAACTGAAAAGAAACCTGTGTATGTGCTTGTGTGTGTGTGTTTGTGTGTGTGTGTCTGTCTGTGCGTGTGTGCATGTGTGTGTGTGCCAGTGCATGATTGTCCTGACATTGCATTTAATTGTAAACAAACCTCACCGTTGTACATGTGATGATAGTTGTTTGCAGTCCTTTGTGAAAACGTATCTGGACAAAAAGAAAATATTACTTTGCTTGGAAATAGGGGACTACCACGAGATCCAGTCCATGTTGTGATATGATGACTTGTGTGCCTCAGTGACCCTGAGGAGGATATTTAGTTCTGAATCCCTTGATGAGTGCCTCAAGAAATAGGATAGCTATAAATAAAAGAGAATTGAGGACTGAGCATTTGCAGACGCCAGTTTATAGTCCCTCTGTGAATTATTTAATGACTGACTATTTTCACAATACATAGTTTGGGCAATACTCTCATGAACCAAAGCAGTGAGCTGGCAGAAACATTGGCACGCCAGGTGAAATGCTTAGCAGTATTTCATCTGTCTTTACGTTCTGAGTTTAAATTCCACCAAGGTTGACTTTGCCTCTCATCCTCTCAGGATTGATAAATTAAGTACCAGTTGCTTTCTGGGGTTGGTCTAATCGACTAGACCCCATCCCCCAAAATTTTGGGCCTTGTGCTTAGCGTAGAAAAGAATATTCTCATGAACCATTTATCCATGCTTAGCTTTATCATTGTCCTAAACTTTCTCAGTCTAAAAAAGCTAAGTGGAATGAAAAAGCTTTCTCTGTAGTTTGCATTTGTGGAAGAAAACTTCATATTTTTGTAGCTGTAGTGCAATAAATATAGCATTTCTGTTTCAAACTCAGCCTAAATCTATCTTGTATTAAATTGCCCTATAATTATTTTTACTCTGACCAAAACTGGAGTCTTAAATTTCTCCCCCCCCCCCAGCTCCTTTACCTTTATATAATTTGACAGTTCATGATGCTATGATAGTCATCAGAGACAAAAAAATCCTTCCTCTACAAACTAATTAACTAGTGACTAGTGTGACACTAATCTATTCTCAAATTTCAAATCCTCAGCAATTATCCATAAAAGCTTGCAGCTTTGCACGTTGTTATGTATTTTACAGCTTCCTGTATGATTGCTGATAATCTATGTTTTTCAGAGAGTAAACTCTGTTTTTGTACTCTTCATTCAGCAACCTCTCATGGGGAGCCAACAAGAGAAGGTTTGTGTGGTTGCTCAACCTACAAGAGAAATAGTATCCAAATCTCCCATAAATTTCACCCTACTCTCTTAAAAAAGACAGTATGGAACACTTTTGATCATAGTTCTGCGCAATCAGGTTCGACCTGTGGTTAAACAATAGCAATAACAACAACAACCTGCTTTTGAGACACATCTATACTTCTTATATTTCATTGTCACTGAAAGTTAATGTGCTTATATATATATATATATATATATATATATATATATATATACAATTTCAAATACTTCTTCACAATAACATCCTGATTCGACATGATTCATGATATGATTCGTTGTCTTGCAATGTCTTTTACTGGGTAAACTTGACATTTAGCTTCCTGCCTAACCTCTGTCATTGTTCCCTAACAGCTTAAAATTTCCACTTATTTTTGCAAGCTTTTTTTCTTTTATTTATTTACAATACTTGTATGTATCATATTGTTTTATGACCATGTTGATTGTTATTTAACTAAGCTTTTACTTCATCGACAAAGCTGATCAGTGGTTTACTCTCTTTTACTCTCTTTTACTCTTTTACTTGTTTCAGTCATTTGACTGTGGCCATGCTGGAGCACTGCCTTTTAGTCGAGCAAATCGACCCCAGGACTTATTCTTTGGAAGCCTAGTACTTATTCTATCGGTTACTATTTGCCGAACCGCTAAGTTACGGGGATGTAAACACATCAGCATCGGTTGTCAAGCGATGTTGGGGGGACAAACACAGACACACAAACAGACATACATATATATATATATATATATACATATATACGACGAGCTTCTTTCAGTTTCCATCTACCAAATCCACTCACAAGGCTTTGGTCGGCCCGAGGCTATAGTAGAAGACACTTGCCCAAGATGCCACGCAGCGGGACTGAACCTGGAACCATGTGGTTGGTAAGCAAGCTACTTACCACACAGCCACTCCTACGCCTATGTTTGCAATAAATTGTTTCATAGAAATGCTCAGTTATTACTGTTTGGTCCTTAAACTTTTTCATATGGTAGCACATTGGAGATGAAATAAAAATAAAAAAATACTGATGTATTTTGTATGGTAAGTTTAAATAAAAACTTTTTCTAAAGTCAGAAATTTAGAAATTTATGCACAGGTTTGACTGTGTGTTAAGAAGCTAGCTTCCTAACCACATTGTTCTGGGTTCAATCCCACTGTGTGGCACCTTGGGCAAGTGTCTTCTATTATAGCTTCATGCCGACCAAAGCCTTGTGAGTGGATTTGGTAGATGGAAACTGAAAGAAGCTTGTCATGTGTGTGTGTGTATGTGTGTGCATGTATATATGTATGTGTGCCTTTGTGTTTGTCCCTCCATTACTGCTTGATAGCCTGTGTTGGTGTGTTTATGTCCCCATAACTTAGTGGTTTGGCAAAAGAGCCCAATAGAATAAGTACTAGGCTTTAAAAAAAGTCCTGGGGTTGATTTGTTCAACTAAAATCCTTCAAGATGGTGCCCCAGCATGGCCACAGTCAAATGACTGAAACAAGTAAAAGAATAAAAGAATAAAATTGTTGCTTAACATGTTTCATTAATCATACTTGTATATAACAAAATTATTAACATGTTTTCAAGACATTTAGTATACATTTTCTGATGTCTAACATCATATTTTAAAATTCAGTAGTGCACTTAGATCCTCTTTGCAATGCAGCATTTGTGCAGGTCTCAGCTATAATACACTATTTCTGTTTTTCTTCCCCAATAGGCTCCTGCTAGTACCTGTTAGCCAACCAGCCAGCCTGTCAGCCAGCCAGTCAGCCAACCAGCCAGCCAATCAGCAGCCAGATGGAAGCTGGATCTCATGAAAGTATTCTTCTACTTTCAATTCTTCATTGTTAATGTTCTATTTGCTTTCATAGCTTTCAGCTTGAACACACTAACCACTCAGCTATACTGTTGGAGATAGTCATACTAAGGACAGATTTTATGTTCATGTGCAGACCTGGTTGTGTGGATATGACGATTGTCTTGTTACAATGTAATCTTGAGTTTAGTCTCACTGAATGGTACCTTGGCACGTGTCTTTCACTGAGGCCTCTGGTTGTTCAATGCCTTGTGAGCGGAAATGGTAGGCAGAAACTGTATGGAAGCCCATCATGTATATACATATATATACATTACATATATATAAGTACACATATATCAGTACAGGTAAAGAAGCTTGCTTCTCAGCCAAGTGGTCTTGGGGTCAGCTCCACAACAGGGCACTTTGGGCAAGTGTCTTCTACTTTAACTCTCAAGGTAACCTAAGCTTTGCAAGTGGATTTGGTAAGTGGAAACTGAAAGAAATCTGTTGTGTGTGTGTGTGCATGTGTCTGTGTGTGTGCGTGTGTCTGTGTGTGTGCATTTGCTTATGTATGTGTTTGTGTGTATCCTTGTCTAGACATCATGTGATGGTTTTGAGCATCATTGTCATGCAAACTAGGCTGTCCATTTCCAGTTTTCCCAAAGAAACATGTCTAGCTATGGTAAAACATTACTTTGCCTAGAAATAGGTGAAAGTTAGCAACAGGAAGAGCATCTGACCATAGAAAATTTACCTGAGCAAATTCCCTCTGACATATACAAGTATGGAAAAGTGAACATTAAGTGGTGGTGGTGTGGTGGTGTTACTGCTGTAATGATGATGATGACAATATATGTATATGTGTGTATGTCTGTGTCTGTGTGAATGTTTACATTCTATGTTCTAGTAAGAAAACTTTGACCCAAAAAGAGAGGTGTTATGATGATGTTCCCTAATAATAAATCTTTCTCTACCTTTTAGCTTTGGCCAACTACTAGAATAAAGATATACAAACCCATACATATTTTAGGTGTAAGGGTTAGTAATTGGAAGAGCATCTGGTTGTAAAACAATGCTTGAATAGTTATTTATCCAACCCATCCTAGTGTAGAAAAACAGACATAAAATGAATGAAAGGAGAAATCATGTTCATTTTTTTACCTTATTTAGGACAAAGTTATCAAGCTGGCTCCCTGAAGTTTCTGCTGTAAATAGTAAACTTATTCATACATCTGAATCACAAAAGTTTCAAGCTATGAAGTGACTATTTTCTGTGTTTATTTTAATTAATATAAGTTATTTTCTATGCTAACATAGCTTAGATATTCATAAATTTGGGAAAGGATTTATGTCAGGGAGCTATTTCTGTCATCAACGTTTACCTGTCTTTCAAGTAAAGGATTCTTTTTTGTATTCTGGCAGAATTCAAAAGTGTAAAGCAAGCAGGCAATTTGTTCACAGGAAACATCAACGAATATCACTGGTAGTAGCTAAACCACAAATTCGGCATCACTATTTGTAGCCATAGCACATTGTAGTTTTGTAAATATTCACATAGACACGCAGGAAATGCACACAAACACACACACGCACTCACAGAATCATATATATGCAAAAGGTTTCTTTCAGTTTCTATGTACTAAATTCTCTCACAAAGCATTGATCCACTTAGAGCTATAGCAGAAGACACTTGCCCAAGAAGTTACACAGTGGAACAGGCATGGCTGTGTGGTAAGAGACTTGCTTCCCAACCACATGGTTCTAGGTTCAGTGTGTGTTTGCTTAAAAGCTTTTGGTACCAAGTAGCCAGAAACTACCCTCTGAGCAGGTATCACCAAGCTTTTGGCAAAATTTGATGTAGATTCTCTGCTCAGCTTTCTCTGTCATGGTCAATGCGACAATCACATGTTACACACCTTCCTTCCAAGCACTGCTGTAAACAGTGGAAGTGAGCTAGAATGTTAAAACTGAGTGCACATGCACAGCAGAATTCAAGGTCAATCTTTGCCAAGTGGCTTCACTCTGCATCTTTTAGCTTCATTACTATAGCAAACAGTCAGGATACTTATTGATCAGGATTGTTGGCGATTTTTTTCCTCCGTCTTCCTTTTCTCTTGGACTTTCCTCTGTCTCCTGTCTCTGAAGAAGAGCTTTGCTTGAAACTTAAAACTACCTTTCTTTCCTTCACTGAGCATCTGCTAATACTTTGCATGTACCACGTCCTCGTGTTGTTTTTTCTTGTGTTTTTCCTTCGTTTTTTGGTGGGGATTAACTATGTGTGTGTGTGTATATGAAGACTGTAATATGTATAGATAGTGCTCTAAAGTTTTAGAGTGTGCCTCTTCTTTCGATATTATTAAATTGAATTAAATTTTTAAACCTCAGCTGGTTTAATAATTGACATGATTCCCATCTCTATCACACGTAGATAGGAATAGATAAGCATGAAACTCATAAATCCAACTTCTCTACTCTTTTTTTAAGTTCCTATTATAATTTTTTTCTCTGCACTGATGAGTACTATGATAATTTCCAAATTCAAATAATAATTTATATCTATGTATGAAACAATTGTATGCATGAATAAACTTCTTACAACTTTTTCACATCTTATATCCTCCATTTTTGACAAATATGATTGGATTTGTAGAACTTTATTCCATAAATTAATCATACACTTAATATTCTAATACTACATTTCATATCTTTGCCAATTTACACCAGTAAACTCTCAGCAAAGTATGAAGAATCAACGTTAGAAATCTTTCTCCCTGTATATATTTATCTTATTTTTAGTATATATTTTCTTCATTTTTAGTATATATTTATATATTTTTAGTATTTTTTTTTTTTATTCGGAAGTCCTGTGGTGATGGGAAGGTGGTGAAGCATGGAAACATGTAGTCAGCGACCTGCACGTAGGCGGCCCATGCTAGATATAAAGTCGTCTCTTTGTCGCCCAAGACAGTGGTAGGATTCAGTTGCTGCATGGGTGTCTGAGCAGCTCCATTTGGAGAGGGCACTGCTCACCCGGAGGCCGGGGAGGTTCTAGAAAAGGTGAACCAAAAATTGCCTGTCTTTCCATGTCTGGTCAGTTTAGCGCGACTGACAGATGTCCACCCTGCACTCGAAAAACAAAGAGTCTTTTATTTATAAAATCTGGACAGAACTTAAACATTTCATGTTGGAATATGCGCACTCTGTTGGACAACAAGAGTGATTGTAGGCCTGAAAGATGCACTGCACTTGTTGCTCGCGAGCTGAACCGTTATAACATTGATATAGCTGCACTCTCAGAGACTCATTGAAAAGTCAGTGCAGACCCTTATTTTATTATTTTTCTTCTTTACATAGACAGTTGGTGATGCCCATTCTGAATAATCTATTTTTTCTATTACTCCAATATTTTTGAGTCTGTCCAATTCCCTGTCTACTTGGTTCAATGCCATGAAAGGTACAGCTCACTTCGGTTTAAATACCAGAACAGCTTTTTCTTTTACTTCAAATCTTACTTTTGTCTTAGTGCACCTACCTAAGTCTTCTAAAAAAAAACATCAAGTAACATCTTTTTTGAATTGTCCAATGCCTTATTTGAACTGACATACAAACCATTTACATTATTACAGAAGGTATTTATGGGAAGTCCCATAAATCAAATATTAGCATCCACTCTGTAACCAAACAGGTTTATAGTATTTTCAGATACGAAAACTTTAGCTTTCAGTGTCTTCCCATAAAATGTCACTTCCGTTGTCATTTTTCCTAAAAATCATACTTGCTTTCCTGAAATACCACCTGCAATTTTTGATGTTTTCTTGAAAGTAGGCCTTCCAGTCTTTTTCCATGTATCAATGTTTATTATCGAGATATCGCTTCCTGCATCCAATTGCAATTTCGTATTTATGTTATTTACTTTTACAAATACAAATTTTCTTTTTTGTACCTCACATTCTATTTTCGTTGAGAACACTTTTTTACTTACACTTTCATTTGACCTTTTTTTCTTTAACCAACAATGTGAATTCTTATGTCCTGTTTTGCCACAACCATTTTTTATTTTTAAAAGGACAGTCCCTTTTAAAATGTATTTCGCCACACCTATAACACAGTTTAGATCTTAGTTGTTTTATTTTCTTCTTGTTTGTTACAGGTCGACATGCCTGTATATTTACACAGTCCCTTTCAATTTTTTTCTGTCTTTTGTCGTCGATTAATTATCCTTTGGTATTCTTCTACCACTGTTTGTAAAGTTAATTTAGTATCTTGCTCTAATTTTGTTAATATTCAAGCTTGTATTTCCCCATCTTTTCTTGCATTTAATCCCTTTATGAAGATTAAAGATTTGAACATGTCTGGAGTCAACTCGCTTAGCTTGAGTTTTTCACATTTTTTGTTTAAGATACCTGCATACGTAACAAAATCATCTGTTTCATTCTTTTTCAAACTCAGGTATTCCCAGCAAATGTTTAATGAACTCCTTTCGCTGAATATCTTTGCTAGGAGGCTAACTGTTTCCTCGAAAGAAATTTCTGGCCATTTCCTTGGCAAGATGAAATTACAATATTCTTCGTGTTCCGCCAGTGCTAATTTTTGTAAAAGAAGCCTTACTTTCTTTTCATCTGTCCAACTTTTACATTCTTCCTTAAATGTTTCCTCATACCTTCTAAAGTATGCCAAAAATGTAATCCCTTATTCAGGATTATAAATAAATTCCTCAATCGAATTAGCAACTCCATCCACTGAAAATGAACCTGATGTGTTTTTCGACTGCAGCAATACTTCTAACAACTGCTGAGTTTGCTGTTGTTGTTCTTGTTGCTGTTTTTGTCGTTCTTGTGGCTGTTTTTGTTGTTCTTGTTGCTGCTATAGAAGTTGTTGTTGTTGCTGTATCACAATGGCTAACAGTTCTTCCATGCTAAGAACTCTGAGTGTCTTACTATTTTGAAGTGGGTGGTTTTATATTACTTTTGCTTGTGCGAAATTCAAAACCTTGCCTTCACTTTTGTGAAGTGCGTTAAGTTAGAATCCTTGTCACGACTTTTGCATGTAGTCCAAATCCTTGTCGCCACTGTTATGATGTTTTAATGTAGTTGCACACTTATTGTATATTCATTCACCAATTGTTCAAATCACCAACACGTGATCCAACGATATCTCTTCTTAATAGCTTCTATGACTCTCTATAATATGTGGCTGCACATACGACACTGTTATTACTTTATTGGGCACATAGGCCCAAACACAGAGGGAATGGTACAAGGACAGACAGAACAATACAAATGGAGACAAAAAACATGAAACGGATGAATGAAAATGGATTACAAATAAATGAAGGTGCAATGGCTACTCGAACCCCACTCTCGAGCAGTACTGTTTAACTGTTCTTTATTAAGGTTCTTAAATCCTTTTTTTTTTCCTTTCATAATATCATGTGTGTAGTCTCTCCAAAAATATTAAAAACTTACTTACATTTTACCAGTTTATATATGGTTTCAACTCGTCAAAGTTCATGACTTGAAGTAGGTCATCATATACCATCTCCACTCCTAATGGGTCTATGTTGGTCCCAAAATATTCCTTTAATTTAGCATATCTTTCCTTGTCTTTTAATATACATTTTGTGTTTTCTGTATATTCCTCAGCAATTTCACTCTAATCACCGATTTGAACTTGGTGATTTTTCGTTCAATAGCTGTACTTTTTGTGTACGTCACCACATGCGCTTTGTTTTTACGGGGCCTTTTGAGGGACTGTGTATTATGCCTGTCTGTGTCTGTTTGTTTCCAAGGTGAACTCGGACTATCTGGGGCGGTTTCCATTTTTCCTTTTGTTGGTGTTACTGGTGTTGATATATGCTGTGTGAGTGTCTCTTGGGTATTGTGTGTTTGCTGTACAATGTCTTCTGTTTTACTATTTTTCCTTTTCTTTTTGGGGCTTTTCGACGGTGTATTTACTATTTCCTTTTTCTTTCTTCTGGATATTTCTGTAAATCCCTCTTCTTCTGTGTCTTTCATACACTTCTCCTGGGCTGGGCTTGTCCTTTCGGTACTGCAACTTGGTTTTCTCTGGTTTCATTGTTTATCTGGGGGCACTTTATTCTGGTGTGCCCATTTTCTCAACAGTGGTAGCATGTTGGAGGTCTTCCTTCTACCACTACTCTCAGCCTTATGTCCTCAGGCAGTAACACCTCTTCTGCTATTTTGTTCAGGTCTTGCAAGGTGACCTGGATGACCATTTCCAGGCCCTAAACCCACACCAATTAATTTTCTTTGTTCTTGCCACTTTTAATATCTTTGCGTCTTTGTGGGTTCCATGCATCACGGCTGCCACCATTCACGCTTCTTTATTTTCTGGTGGTACCCTGCCTATCCTAATTCTTGCAACCCTTTTGACACAGTAGGTCAGTAGGAGTATGGGCTTGAACTGGTTCGCAATTTATTTTTTCCTAGTCTCTTCACAACAAAATGAGCGAAATAAACAAACAAAAAAACACAGGCCTGCAGGCAATATAGCAACAGTATTCAACAAAATACAATAGGCACACCCACATGGGAGAACCTTCAACAAAAGATAACATGACTTATCTGCAACAGGAATCACAAATGATTTAACAGCAACAAATTTTGGCTCATACGACACTGTTCTGATATTTCCAGTATGCATGTGTATTTATACATTTCGGAACCATTTATTTATCCTTTCACAGGGGGGGGGGGGGTTCAGATTCTACCACAACACTAGGTGACCAAGTTAGTAGTGGATGTGGATGCTCTGAGAGCATAGCTGTGAGAATAAGATTTCACTGGCCAAAGTTCAGAGAGTCCCTACTCCTTCTGGCAACAAAGGGCCTCTCTCTCAGAGTGAAATGCAGATTGTCTGATGCCTGTGTGCAAACAGCTATGCTACATGGCAGTGAAACATGGGCTGTGACAGCCAAGGATATGCATAGGGTTGAAAGTAATGAAGCCAGTATGGTTTACTGAATGTGCAATGTCAGTGTGCATGTTTTACAGAGTGTAAGCATCCTGAGAGAAAAGTTGGGCATAAGAGGCATCAGATGCAGTGTGCAAGAGAGATGACTGCACTGGTATGGTCATGTGATGTGTATGGATGAGGACAGCTGTGTAAAGAAATGTGGAAGGAACCTGTGGCAGAGGTAGACTCAGGAAGACATGGGACGAAGTGGTGAAGCATGATCTTTGAATGTGGGGCCTCACAGAGGCAATGACTGGTGACCAAGACCTTTGGTGATGTGCTGTGCTTAAGAGGACCCGTCAAGCCAAATGCACCCATGCTGGTGGTATGTAAAGAACACCTTTTGAGCATTAGGCCTCATAGAGGCAAAGTGTCTGAGTTCCTTTCGAGTGTTGGGCCTCACAGAGGTAAAGTAGCTAAGTTCCCTTCAAGTGTTGGGTCTCATAGAAGCAATGACCAAGACCTTTAGCATTATGTTGTGCATGAGAAGACCTATGAAGCCGAGAAAAAGCACAGTTGTGGCAGATACCGGTGTTGCACAAATAGGCACCTGCGCCAGTGGCATGTAAAAGCACCCCAGTGTCACACCAACAGCACCCATGCTGGTGGCACATAAAAGCATCCATTGCACTTTCGGAGTGGTTGGCATTAGGAAGGACATCCAACTGTAGAAAACCATGCCAAATCAGACTAGAGTCTGGTGCAGCCTTCCAGCGTGCCAGCTCTGTCAGACCATCCAACCCATGCTAGCATGGACAATGGACGTTAAATGATGATGATGATATATATATACATATATTGATATATATATATATGTACATATAGATATATATAAGTGTGTTTGTATATATGTATGTATGTTTGTATGTATATATATGTATGAATGTATGTTTGTGTGTATGAACATACACACAGCAGGCATACGTACAGTTTCTGCCAATCAAATTTCATTCACAAGGTAATCCGTCAACCTGAAACTATAGCAGAACACACTTGCAGAAGATGTCACATGGTAGTTGCAGAACAAACTTCTTAACCACTAAGCTACATTTGCATCTATATTGTGCCATTTTTCAGTCCTCCAATCAACATTAGTATTCAATAATGAACAAAACATCAAGTGATTCATGATTTGAACTATTCCACAGTCACTGAAAGTGGATGCTACATTATGTTCTTATTTCAAACTGTTGTTCCATAATTCACTCTAACAACATTAATTATACTATCTAACACTACTAAGAGTACATGTATACTCACTTTACAGTCAGAGTTACTCCTAATTTTGAGATGCAACTATAGTTGTCTCTATGTATGTCTATTAGTTATCTATTTGATTCTATTTCTATGTCACTATGTTATTCTTTGCATGCTTTTGTAGGTGTGAATGGGTGGTGAGTGCACAAAATATATCACTTATTACAGGGCTAGTCTTGAAGTTTTATAGTATAAACCTCATTTAATCTTCCTGTCTGTTTATCTGTCTGTTTTCTGTCTGTTTTTCTATGTAGTTTTTCTCTCTCTCCCTACTTTTGCAGGTGTATCTATGGATACACACACACACACACACATACACATATGCATATATACAGGGGTTGGACAAAATAATCAAAACACCTAGCATCATAATTTTGAAATATCTATAAAACCATCAAAAGCTTGTTTATTTTTATGTTTTTTGATTTATTATTAGTGTTGCTTAATATGTGTTGCTAAAATTGCTGTTTTTTTTCAGATATCATCAGATAAAGGTAATTAAAATTCATTAGAATGACAGATCTATCAGACTTTCAAAGAGGTCGAATTGTTGGTACTTGTATGGCAGGTGCTAGCATAATGAAAATAGCCAAAATGTTTGGTGTATCAAGAAGTACTGTCTCGAAAGTCATGACAGCCTATGAGAATGAGGGAAAAACCTCCTTGAAACAAACAATTCCGTAAAAAACCCAAAACATTCAGATAGGGACCATTGAACTCTTACGCGAATTGTTAGAAAGGATCACAAAAGTACAACTCCCAAAATTACTGCAGAGCTTAATGACCAGCTCTAGAACCCAGTTTCCACAAAAACTGTTCACTGGGAACTGCACAAAGCTAGATTTCACAGGAGGGCTGCAACCTGAAAACCACTACTTTCAAAAACAAATGTTGCAAAGCGTTTAGAGTGGAGTAAAAACCTACAAAATTGGTCCCTAGAGCAGTGGAAGAATGTAATTTTCGTGGACAAGTCATTCTTTACCTTATTTCCAACCACTGGCTGAGTATACATGTGGAGATAGCCAAAAAAAAAAAGCATTTGATCCAGAATGCCTTCTTCCAACTGTTAAACATGGAGGAAAATCTGTGATGATCTGGAACGCTATATTTTAGAAATTCACCGGCCCAATGGTTTCCCTTCATGGCAGAATTAATAGTCAAGACTATTTAAGCATTTTAGCTGATCAGATTCATCCTATGGTTGCAGAACTGTTTCTGGAGGGAAGCACAATCTTTTAGGGTGATAATGCACCAATTCACACAGCTAAAATTGTTACTGAATGGCACGAGGAACATTCTAGTGAAGTTGAACATCTTATCTGGCCACCACAGTCCCCAGATCTCAATATTATTGAACATTTATGGTGCATTTTAGAAAAACAAGTAAGGAGTTGATATCCTCCACCATCATCGCTACAAGAACTGGAAACTGTTTTAGCTGAAGAATGGACAAAAATTCCTTTGGAAACAATTCAAACTTTGTAAGAGTCCATACTGCGCAGAATTCAAGTTGAGTTGTGATTATTGCCAATGGCAGTCCTACCCCATATTAAAATAAATTTGCTTGAAATTTTAAGGTGTTTCCATTATTTTGTCCAACCCCTGTATATATAATATATATATATATATATATATATATATATACTTTATTTAAAAGCAGCAGAAATATAACAAAAAAACCGTTACATTTCTGCTGCTTTTAAATAAAGCATATTACTCTACCTCTGGTATTTGAGTACTCTTTTTTCCACCTTGTTGCACATTTCATGTGCTTACTCCGGTATATATATATATATACATATATGTATAATTCATCTGACGAAAACAGTTTCTTTACAATGATGTAATGTTTTCATTAATCAATTAAAGGCATCTTTAGAAATGGCTGTAATGGATTGATACCTGTACCTCTACTGTTACTCATATATATATATATAATCTGAAGTGTACAGTATTATATATCCAATTCGGCTGATCTTACCAATCGGCTTCATGCTAGGGATTCAACAGAGTGTTAGGTAACAATCTGATTATGTAACCCTGCATTCATCAGAGGTAGCCAATATGGAATGAAATATGGTAACTACTTTCTTTGTTGGCAGTGAATAGACACATTCAGCAATAGAGAGCAGTCACTATATTTCATTCCATATCAGCTACCTCTGATGAGCACAGGGTAACGTAATCAGATTGTTACCTAACACTCCGTTGAATCCCTAGCGTGAAATCAATTGGTTAGATCAGCCATAATGTATAATACTGTACACTTTGGATAATATACCCACTTTATTGACAGATATATGAGTGCATTCTTTCCTGACTTATGGACTCTTAGATGACTTACATATGTATATATATATATATATAAATGACTTACATATATATATGTGTGTGTGTGTGTGTGTGTGTGTGTATATATATATATATATATATATATATATATCTGATGTCAGTATGCTCTGCTGGATGGGTAATGTCAGCATGCATATACAACAGAGTGCAAGTGATTTGAGAGAAAACTGTGTATACAAGGCATCAGACGTAGCATGCAAGAGTGAAGACTGTGCTGGTATGGCCATGTAATGCATATGAATGAAGAGAGTTGCATCAAGTGGTGCCGATCTCTAATTGTAGAGGGAATATGTGGAAAGGGTAGACTCAGGGAGACGTGGGACAAATTGGTGAGAAAGGATCTACAGATGATGGGACCCACAGAGGGGATGACAGGGGATCAAGACTTCTGGTGTAAAAACTTAGTTGTCCTTGCATACAGGTATATCCCCTGCACCCCTCTCCAGCTGAGCAGTCCTAACCTTGTGGGCTTGTGGGTGCTGGTGCCACGTAAAAAGTACCCATATTGGTGCCATGCAAATACACCCATGACAGTGCTGTGTAAAAGCACCCAGTATACTTTGTAAAGTGGTTGGTATTTGGAAGGGCATCCAGCCATAGAAACCATGCCAAAACAGATTAGAGCCTGGGCAGCTATTCAGCTGACCAGCTCCTATCAAACTGTTCAACCTATGCCAGCATGGAAAACAGTCGTTAACTGCTGCTGATGTGTGTGTGTGTGTGTGTGTGTGAGTGTGTGTGTACACAAGTAAGCCCATAAATGCAATACAAGGTGGAAACAAATAGTACTCGAATACTCGAGGACAGGTAATGCTCACAACTATCCAATGAATGAGAATGTGAAGCTCTGAGTAACAGTTTTGTGATAGTTTTGCAACTAGGTGCAGGAGTGGCTGTGTGGTAAGTAGCTTGGATGTCATCTCAGACACGGATCTTTTCAAGGTAATAAACTTCTTCCCAGAAGATGTATTCCGCTTCCGATTAAGACGCTCTGGCCTGGCACTATCAGAGTGCTTAAGTGACACTTTGAGCCTGGTTGGGTGCCAGCAGGACGGAAAATAGTAAAAATTAAGAGGCCGAGTGCCTCATACTGAAAGGGTATATGTCCCATAAGAGAAAATGTAAAGAGGCCTAGTGTCTCATTTGTAAGGACATTGTGTTATTTTTGGTAAGAGGCTTAGTGCCTCATTGTAGGGACCCTGTGTTCAAATGGAACATTAGAAAGAAGTTTATTACCTCAAACTTTATGTTTTGTTAAAGAACAATGTTTTAGAGAAGCAGAGATTGGCAGGCGTCTTCTGCCTTCCCTCATTAATACCCTTTTTTTTCATCATTCATCTCATTAATGTTATTGTCCAGCCTGCAGCTACTACTTCTATGTAATGCCTTGATGGCAAATTGAATGAAATAGAGTAGCTTGCTTACTACGCATGCGTTGGTTTATTTGCTTTGGTGTTTTTGGACAAGTCGGACATGATTGTTTGTGCTTCTTGGCAGTGGTTTATTGGTGCATTTTCTCACTGTTGAGACAATGTATTCAGACCGTAGCAGGCCTGAGTTGTCTTCAGCAGAGGAGGAGCTCATGAGGGTGGTGAAAAAATGGATACAATTTTGGAAAAAACAAAGAGTTTTGCTGAGGCTGCGGAGGTGAAGAGAAGGGAGGTGGACCTGGCAGGACTGAAGGTGCTGAGTAAGATGACACAGAAAGTGGGGTGATGACATGAAGTTGTTACCCCCGAGAAGGACTATGGAAAATATGGAGAGGAAGACAATTACTTACACGGTTTACTCAGTGGAGAGTAGGAAGGTGGAACAGATGGAGATGGAAAAATAGAAAAAGCATTGAAAAAAAACTATTGAAGGAAATGACATATATAATGAAAGGAAATAGATCTGGGACGGTGGTTGTCCAGTTTAGGACAGCAGAGGAGGCAAAGAGGTTGGTGAGTGCAACGGTGAAAATGGAGGAAGTGGTACTTCTACCCATGTACCTTGGAAGAAAGACTTCTAAGGTGAGGGTAGAAGGAATTCCACCCGATATAGAAGTGGCTTGGGTTGCGGCAGATGTCCTCGTTGGAAGTGAAGAGGAGGTGGCTGTCCTCCAAGCCACAGAAACGGAGGACAGAGGATGGAGAGGAAAAACACTGGACCTCATTATATAAACAGAGGAGAGGCAATTGGAGGGTTTGGCGGAGACAGTTATGTTGGGAGAGATTGTGTTAAGAGTGTGGGTGGAGGGCAGCGTCCCACGATGTTTTAAATGTGGCCAAAAGAGCCACATTAGAGCGCACTGCCCTCTGCAGAGGAAAATAAAAGAAGAAGCGGTTGCAGAGATGGAGGAGAAAAGGAAAGAACAGACAGACAGAAGGAATAAGGAGGAAGAGTGGATAGTGATAGAGAGTAAAAGGAAGAACAGTGAGTATGATGTGGTATCCAAGACCAACTCCATCCCATCCAAGACCACTCAGACCCACCCACCCCATACAGACACCAAACCCGCCCACCCCCTTTCCCCACAGGAAAAAAAAAAGAAGAAAGAACAGACACCACAAAATTTACAAGACCCCTCCCTTAGTGAAAAAGGTTATGTCTACATGGAGGAGAGAGTGTTGTCACTCAGCAATGTGGAAAACGGTAAACGAACGACTAGATCAAAAACTAAAGAGGACTCAGGACTCAGAGGTGGCGAGTGGTGTTACTCAGTGTGGGATGAGTAACACACTTTTCATATTCTCATTTCTCAGTTATCATTCATGTATCATTATTTAATATTTTGATTTTAATGTTTTTCATGTTCATTTTCATGTGTCATTCATAGCATTATATTTTTATTTTAATTGTTATATGTCCCCACATGTGTTGTTGGGTCCTCCTCTATGTAATGCCTTTATGGCAATTTAAAAGAAATAAAGTAGCTTGCTTACCAACTGCATGGTTCCGGGTTCAGTCCCACTGTGTGGCACCTTGGGCAAGTGTCTTCTACTCTAGCCTCAAGCCGACCAAAGCCTTGTGAGTGGATTCGGTAGACGGAACCTGAAAGAGACCCATCATTTGTGTGTCTGTGTTTGTCACCCCACCATCACTTGCCAACCGATGTTGGTGTGTTTACGTCTCCATAACATAGTGGTTCGACAAAAGAGAATGATAGAAGAAATACTAGGCTACAATGAATGAGTTCTGGGGTCGATTTGTTCAACGAAAGGCAGTGCTCCAGCATGGCCACTGTCAAATGACTGAAACAAATAAAAGAATATGTATGTATGTGTGTATGTATATTTATGCATTGGTTTAAATGGACAGGAGAAAAAGTACTCAACTTGTCATTTCAAGTGTCTCTTCCATGACCCTGGATATCTGAGCAAGTCAGCATGTTCTAAGCACTCATGAAACTTTAAGTGATGTGGTGTTGAGCCAAAGTGTTATTATGTGTGTGTGTATATATCTTCCCGAGTGTTAAACTAATACACCTGTTTGTTTACACACCTGTCTTTGTTTTTTGTTAATTCCAACTATATATATATATAAAGTTAGAATTTAACTAGCACTTGGGTATGAAAAATTGGGTACACTACCAGCAGTATATTTGATAGGTACTTAGTTGGTTTCTCAACCTCTAACTCACACAGAAATACACACACACACGCGCGTACACACACACACACATACAAACACACACACATGTACATATATATAGGTGAAGGCTGTGTGGTAAAAAGCTGTTTCTTAACCAGATGGCTCTGGGCTCAGTGCCATTGCATGGCACTTTGGGCAAGTGCCTTCTACTGTAGCCTCAGACCAACTAAAACCTTATGGGTCAATTTGGTAGATGAAAACTGAAAGAAGCCTGTCGTATTGTATGTGTGTGTGTGTTTGTTCTCAATTAACTGCAGAACATATTTCATCTGTTTATATGAAATAGCTAAAAGCTACTGTTTGTCATTAAGGGATATAAATCAATGCATTGATTTACACTGTTACACAAACACACATGCACACACACACACACACACACACACACACACACACACACACACAAACAAACATATTTATGCCCTCTCTCGTGCTGGTGCAACAATAAAATGTACCCAGTATTCTACGTATAGTGATTGGTGTCTGGTAGGGCATCTAACCAATGACATTGGAACATGTGAGCAAGACATGGTTTTCTGACCTGTCTTAGAGAGCATGCACTGCAAATAAGGACTGACCCAGACTGAGATAACCTAACCAATTTACCAGGCTGAGTCAAAAGTTTTATTGTATTTCAAGCTTTAATGAATAGTTCAAATTACATATGAAAAGCATTTATTCATCAAAATATATCCCATCAGGTTTTATTGTCTGTTGTCATCGTGTGAGGTTTATTTGGCTAGTTCAGAGGCAAAAAACTCTCTGCACCCATTTTCAACCTCATCAACACTGCCAAACTTGAAGGAAATGGTCCATATCTCAGAAAAGGTATTCTCGATGGTGCAAGATCTGGACTGTAGTCAGGGTGAGGCAGTACTTCCAACCCCTCAAGTTTGCATTTGGTCACATTACCAGTATATCCTGGGGTATTGTCATACTTGTAGGAGTGTGCATCTTCAGTTGACCATTTGCCATGTAGTGAGCTTTCGAAGCATCATATACTTGCTGTAGTGGCTGAACATAAAGTTTAGTGTTCATATCATGACTATCTGGGACAAGCGCAAGGTGCAACAACTGTTCAAAATTCCACCCTACACATAATATGAACTTCTGTTCAAACCAATCTTGTTTAACAACAGGTTCTGAAGCCTGGCTGGAATGAAGCCATTCGTTTCTCTTATTAGGATTATGAAAATAGGGCTATTTTCCATCCCCAGTTAAAATTCAGTGCTCAAAACAGGCATCTTGAGGATTTGCTGGTAGTTGTTTGCAAATGTTCACACATCACTGAGCCTGGTCATTGGTCAGTTTACAAGGAACTTCTAGACAGCATCTTTTCACAAGCTCAAGCTTATTGAGATGTTGGTTGATGTTGCTTTATCAAGGGCCAAATTCTGCCATCAATGTATGAGTGCCTATTGTTCAACCATTTCAAGCATAGTCTCATTTTCCACAACAGACGGTCTCCCTGACCTTGGCATGTCTTTGAGACTGGTATCACCTTCCTTGAAATGTCTGAACCAGTCTTGTATCACACATTCATTGACAGTTCCCAGGCCTTCCACATCATTAATTTCTTTTGCTTCCATAGATAGACTAAAATATCTCTAATTGCAATTTATTCACAACTCATTATTATCAAAGCTGTAAAATAAAGAATAAACAATTAATGTTTATGTTACTGGCTTAAAAGCTGCAACCCATGCAAACTTTTACACTAACTCCTGCAGAGGGCTAATTGGGTCTGCTGCCCAAAACTAAAGAGAGCTAAATAGCATGACTATAATATGTCTATAATGACTATATGCCCCAGTGGTGTTTAATCAGAGGTTAAGGACGGATGAGAATTAATTCTGTAATGCAATCATTCTGTTGTCAAGTTAAATTCCTATTGTTGGCCAATTTGTCCCAGAGTTCTTATCTCAATGTAAAATTAATTAAGCGAATGTCATTTATCTCCCCCATGATCTCTGATGTTATCTGACAAACGCCAACCAAGATGGCGTGAATCAGCCAAGCTTTACCTGCTGGAAATAGCAACCGAAATACTTTTAAATCAGATCCCAATGCTGAATGTTCAAGAACCAAATGAAGGGTAGATTTTCAATCCCAGGATCATCCCGATTCAAAAAAAATATAATATGTTTATGTAGAGCAAATGTAGACTGATAAAGATGGACTGACAGAATTTCACTTTTATTAATATAGATATATGAAAATAAAAAATAAACAATTCAACAACAATTGGACAACATGTTGAATCAAATTAATGATATAACATGGAAATACAGGTTGCCAAAATTCATCAGTGAAAATCTGAAAAAATGTTTGTCTCAAACTGGTATACTAGCATGAAAACTGGACATAGAATGTTGATGATGATGTTGATGATGATGATGATGATGGTGATGTTGATAATGATGATGATGATGATGTTGATGATAGTGATGATGATTATGATGATGATGATGACTATTTGTCATCTGCTGTATTTTTTCATGCTAGTATGGGTTGGATGAGGGGATGTATGTGAGATAGGCCTTTGAAAGTGCAAAGCAATTAGTCATAATGTCATCAAAGAATGACGTAAACATCATATCCCTGTTTCTCTCAAGTGAAGCCATGACATATCGACATTCACACACATTTAACTGTACACACACACACACACACGCACACCTATACCAGCGTGGAAGCTGGATATTAAAATATTGATGAAGATGATGACACATGCTTTAGGATTCCTATAGTCTCCATTTATAAAATTCACTTCAACTATAGCGTGTGTCTATAGTAGAAGACGCTTGTGCAAGTTGCTATGCAGTGGCGGATGGGGTGAACCCAAAAGCACGTGGTTGTGAAGTAGACTTCTTAACCACACAACCATATTTCCGCCGATCAATTGCGTAGCTAGAGTGTGTTCCGCTCGGAGCAGCCCTTAAGTTTCCAGCCTCCCACACGCCGGGTCACCAGAACCTATACTGTCTTATATTGTAGACCCAAAGGTGTCGCTCCCGTTAAAGTGTCGCCCGAGACGGACCGCCGTCTTCCTTAGCTATTCTACCGGTGCCTATATATTATAGCACGGGCTTCTACACTGTTTCCGTCCACCAAATTTTACTCGCAACTTATTGGTTAACCTGGGGCCACAGTCAAAAGCTCTTGATCAGTATACCATGCATTGAAATCAAACTCAGTACAACATGGTTGCAATGCAAACTTCTAAACCATACAGCTATGATTGCACATATTATCGAACTACATTACAGATAAAATAGATACAAAGATCGTCTAGAATAATTCCGTCCCACTTCTCGTCTGATATTTCCAAAAATAAATGCCTGAATAGTTTGAACGAGTTCTAGCTGTCACTTAGTACTATGATATATGTAATTCTGGCAAGGAAGAAGTGGATTAAATATAGAGAATTTAGTTGACAGATGCTAAAGAACTTGTTATCAGAAACTGGAGTATAAATATAGCCTTGTTTTTATTTGTCATTACTATCATCCTAAATTATGCGTGTGCATACATACATGCATATGTATATATATATACATACATACATACACACACACACACACATACTGATAGAGAGAGAGAATCAAGAAGTGGTGAATTTGTGCGGGAAGAAAAAAAATGAGACACTGGAGATAATGTTAGACAACAGAGAAGTGAGAGAAAGTAGAGTCAGAGAGAGAGAGAGAGAGAAAAGTAGATGTAAACAGAGAGGGAAACATACGGAAAGTAAATGAGAGAGAGAGGAGAAAAGAAAGAGTAGGGAAAGAAAATTAAAAGTTTAGAAAATTGATAATGTACACATTCAGAGGAAAAAGTTAGTGAAAGAAAGAATAAAATCCAGACAGAAAGTATAATTTAGATACATATATAGACAGATAGTCACACATATTCACATAAGATCTTGTATAATTTAGACATATATAGACAGTCACACATATATAGTATAAATGTATGTATATAGAGAGAGAGAAAAAAGAGAAATAAAAAAAGTGACAGGCAGACAGAGAGTGATATAGAGAGGCAGATAGATAGAAAGCAACAGAGAAAGTGGATTGATCTATGCAGACATAATATGCGTAGAGAATGACAGAAAAGAAAACTAATAGTGAAACATTTATTTAGATAGATAGATAGAGAAAGAAAGAAAGAGAGCAGTTCCTTGTTAGCTGAAAACCATGCTTCTCTCGTTGTGACTGGCCTAATTGCACCAACTAAGCAATAGTGTTACGGTGACGTCACTATCATGGCAGCAACACCACTCTGGCTCGGAAGTGAAGGTAAGGCTTTCACCAAAGTTTTTCTCCTTTTTATATTTACAAAAAACTTTTATACGAAAGAGCCGGTGGAGATAGAATGCTACGTAACTTTTTTGCAGTCTCTTATGAATAGTTTCACTTTCTTTAAAGTAGGAAAATAGCGTTAGAAATCGATGTTGTCAAAAAGCAAAAAAAAAAGAAAAATTCCTGTTGTTATTCTCAGGAATGTAAAGTTTTAAGTTATCACACGCATATATCATGGACTCATAACAAACACGTAGTCTTAGACACATTGTCACTAACATGCACTCGCCTTTATTAATAACTTTCATCTGAATCTTGTAATATGTCATTTGTTCTCTTCCGCCCTAATCAAAGTTAGAATAGTTTCCCTTATAAAATTGCACTGGAATGATGTAACAGAACTCCAACACAACCATCTAAAGATGCGTTGTGTGTTTGAAGTGTCTCGTTAACTAATTCTCTTTATAATCATTTTAACAGGTTGTTAATTAAAGATCCGCTTTAGAATTTATATGAGACGGTAAAGTGGGAAAATCGTTTGATTTTTATTAATATTATTTTTTTGTTAGAAAAGGAAATATCAGTAAATATGTCTATTAAGTTTGTCGATGGGGCATAGTAAAGAAAGAAAAACTAGCTAAGATTAATTTGTATTGGCATGCTAAAATAAAATTTAGGGGATTAATTTCTAGACACTGAATCTCAGAAATTATGATTATTATTTCACATTAGTGTTACACACTTAGTAGGAAGCGTGAATGTCATAATTTGTCATTTACACGCTTCCCGAAAAGCTTCATAAACTTTTACGCTAAGTTTGAAAACATTTCGATACACCTATTAGATTTATAACAAATGAGCAATTTTGCGATTGATGTAAAGAAAAAAACATAAAATCTTCTCAGCGTTTTCTTTTTCGCCTCAAGGGCAGCATAAAACATAGTAATATTGTTAAAGATTGTAATTATTTGCAAGTTATTTTTCTGTTGCCATAAAAGCTCAAGACAGATTAATAAACTTTTTACAAATGAAAATTAACTAAAATAAAAAGGAAAAATAGTTAAAACGATATGTTAAATATTTTTGCTACATAATTTAAGTGAGTGAAAATGTGTATATATTAATATATAATAAACTAGGTTGATATTTATAAATTTTATTATACGTCATTACATATTCATTATAATCTATTTATGAGGATAGTCAATTCAGAAAGATAATTGATAGTTTTAATGATTACTTTATTAACGTAAGAGTATTATATTATTAATATCCCACAAGTCGAAATGATGAAATTTGTTACAATCATCATCATTATTATTTAGTTGTAATACGACCGCGTGTTTGAAGATCTCTGTTAGAAGTTAATTTTACTCAATAATTGACAGGTCTAAATATTGATGAAGAAACTTATACAACTTCACGCAATACACACTATATTCATTTGCGCTTTATAAATGAATTCATAGATCCACACGACCATTTGAAACAGATGCTTCAATATTTGTGATAATTTCACATTAATATCAGTATTTTACAAATAATTTTACTTTCTGAATTCAAATTCCGCCGAGGTCGACTTTGCCTTTCATCCTTTCGGGGTCGATACAATAAGTACCACTTTAGCAATGGGGTCGATGTAATCGACTTGCCTTTTCCTCCGAAATTGTTGGTCTTGTACCAAAATTTGAAACCAATATTTTACAAAATATTTATAGTGAAGATGATAGGAATTACGTGACACTTATGTCTTTCGCGATGACTTTAGTTAATTTACTCTAAGCAGGATTCGCAATAATTTGTGGATTCGATCCACTGAGACTAAACTAACTCTTATTGCATTCTTAGAATATAAAGTTCTTCCATACGTACAAAACTGAAAATTTGTCGTGGAACATGGAACGATACACTCGAGGGGTTGTTTAATATATTGTTATTTATTGAAAAATGAATTTACATAATACAAGTGTTGAGCGTCGTAGAACAAGAAGTATGCGACCGGCAAACATTGTAATTTCAGTCCGCTGGTGAATACACTGCTAATGCTCTCAGGATCGGTACGAACATCTCTCTTTCACTTAAAAGGCAGAAGCTTTGGGCCTAGTCAAAAGGAAATTAGTATTACGAATCAACAACGCGATTACTTCGCAGATGCTCAACAATTAGCATATAATATCACCCTTCGACATTCTTGAGTTCAACTTTAGGATAACTTCAATTGCATTCTTTCGGTGTTGATTTTTTTCTTTACTCGATAACATCCCAAGCAATGTCTGTAGGCCACTTCTAGAAAAAAAGGGTTAAGAGAAAAGTGAGAGTGGTTTTAATGCCCTTGATAAAATCAAATTATAGTACATTCGATAAATTCAGACGACTACACCCCAGCTGTATGTATGTATATGTAGCATGGCCGCAGTCAAATGACTAAAGCAAAAGAATATATATGAATATATATGCAACAAGTAAAAGAATATATATTCGAGCGAGTTCGAAAATATATATATATATATATATATATATAAAGAGAGAGAGAGAGAGAGAGATAAAGTTGTCCTCGTGCTTCTGTAAGAAACAAAAATATAGTCTTACAAACTATTGTATGTAAAGTACATGAATTGGCTAACAGGTGAACTTAGATGAAAAGACTGTACCTAAGTTCTACATGCATCGAAATGCGGAAAATTTCGGGTTGAAAATACATTGGTGTATCCATGTAAATGTAATTCACTCTTTTCCAATAAGAACATGTATAAACTACATTTAAATAATCTTTTTGATTCCTCTACACCACCCGCACCATCCCTGCCTCTACCCGTGTGCATTACTAAATACACACACACACACTCAGCTTCATACTCCCGCCTTCAGAAATCTGGGTAAACAATTGCATAAACCAACAAACTTGGACTTAGGATACAAGAGGAATTAAAAAATAAAAGCGCATGCTCTGCATTATTTAGTCTCGACCATCTACGTATCGAGTTCAAATCCTATCGAAGTTGATTTAATCGCTTGGATACACATTCGGTCAAATTTGTGGTAGAATCATTAACACACCGGTCAAAATTCTTAGCGGCATTTTGCCCGTCTTTACGTTCTGAATTTAAATTCCGCCGAGGTCAACTTGATTTTTCATCATTTCGGGGTCAGTAAAATGAGAAACCAGTTGAGCACTGAGATCAGTGTTATCGACTAATCCTCTGCCCTCAAATTTCAGGCCTTCCGAAAATAGCAAAAAGGATTGCTAGTGTCACTTAGATTGTACTCTAATGTTTATACTTATTTGATTCTTGCAGTAAAACAAAGAAACCCTTATTAATATTATGTTTGAGGCGGCGAGCTGGCACAGTTGTTAGCACGCTGGACGTTCAAATTCTGCCGAGGTCGACTTTGCCTTTCATCCTTTCGGTGTCAATAAAATAAGTACCAGTTCAACACTAAAGTTGATGTAATCGAATCATCCCCACCTCCCCCCCCCACCTCCCCCCCCCAAGCTACCCTTGTAACAAAAATTTGAAATAATAATTATTTTATTAGTCAGCAACTTTCTGTCCCACATGTCTCCTCTTGTCCGGCCTGTTTAATTTTGTCAAATTCCTGGAATAGGTATGACAAGAGGAGACACGTGGGACAGAAGGTCGTTGAAGAGGTCGCAAACAAGCTAATTATAATAATAATAATAGTAATAAAGCTAAAGTGAAAATCAAATAATGCATGTTTAATCGGCAAAAGATTACCATCCCTAAGTATAATAGTATTCTTTGATGTTTATACATCAATTCTTCCCCCCTCTCTCTCTTCTACATGTATATTTTATTGGCTTGATCAGTGGTCGTCAAAGGGGGTCCGAGGAACCCCTTAGAGGTCGGCGAGGAATTACAGGGAGTCGATGATAGCCAAGGGGTTGAATGGGGGTCGGCGTACGAAAGACCAGCTCACCCAGCTGAACTGTTTGAAATACTTAGCGCCAAGCTCATCCCTCACATTGATTTTGTCAATTCCAATGAAAGATATTCCAGCAATATGATGCGTGTTTTTTACATTTTTTAACCATGAAAACAATTTCATAAAAATTGAAAATTTAATACTGTATACTCGTACATATAGTTTTAGATGTAAAAAGCGTGTCATCTTCAATAGAATTTCTTAATTTGTCGTACGTGTATATTTTAGCTAACATTTTAATTGCCAGCATCAGTACACGGTACGCATTTAAGATATGGTGTGGTAGGGTAGGGTATTAAGATATTTTGAATGAGGAGGGTGGTCAATGTAGAAGGAAAAGTGGCTAAAGGAGGTCGAAAATGTTTGGTGACCCCTGTCCTAGGCCTTTGTGACCTCTTAAACCGATATGGTGTGAGTGTACAATTATGGGAGATCGGAAAAAACGCAAAAAAAAAAAATACCGAACAAAAAACACCACTACCAACAATGTGTCGCGGGATTCTGAAGTTTATATAATTAGATAGATACACTAACAAGACAAGTACGAAGAAAGCACACATACATTGCGTCAAAGAAGACACTCACCACTTCTCAACTACTCAACTATTTATCTAAAACAAACATCCGAAGTAGTTTCTTTTTTGTGCTCAGACTAAAAAAAAAATGGCTTTAAACTTGGAGTGGGTTGATTATTTATATTTTACAGTTAACAACCACCACCACAAGCAACTCGATGTCGAAATGTTCAAATATTTGTGTTGTCTCTGTGACACAGCTTTTTCTTTTTCTTTCCAAAACAATCTATACACACAATATGTTTGTGTGCGTATATTATACGAATACATGTGTATCATTTAATGTATGTATATGTATTTTTTTTTATATATACTAATTAATTGGAGGATCATCCAAGATCGTTCCAGGCTCTCCTAGGCTGTTATGATCGATGTTGGTTGATGTCAGTGTGAAATACCGAAGGACCTTGACGGTAGGGAGAACATTTCAGAGGGCTATTGATGGAGTGATTAGGAAAATGTTTACCGTGGAGTTTGTAGGATGAGAGATTGGCGCATCGAGTGTGCTTGAGATGAAGTAGAATGCAATTAGTTCATATGAGCTGAGACTGCTGTGAGAGTATAAACAAATTGTGCACCTGTGGGCAAGGGAACAATAACTTGTTGGTTAAAGTTTTTTTTTTCTTTTACGGAAATGGTCGAGGATGTTTGTGTAGCAGAAGCACTGACCTAGATGTGTGAGTTCACTAATGTGGGTCACACTCGAGATGTGTTGAGGTCCTCCAAATGATCTAGAATGAAGTATTTTTATTCTTTGAAAAGGAAACCTAGTGTTTGGAATGTAGTTTTGGAAATGTGTTAAGTTGCCACGGAAGATGAGAGGTTCTCATAGCAAACACAGTCGAAGGCATTGTTTTGATGTGTACGCCAATAACATTGCTTCCGTCAAAATCACTTGTGATGTAAGATAGCAAGTTTCTTTTGGATGTAAGTGGATGGAAGTTACATCGGCGGTCGTCATTAGAAAGAGAGGGGGGGAGTAGTAATTTATCCCTTTTTCTATCACCTTTGAGATTTTGCTTATGATTTTAATAGCTAGAGCCAGTGATTGACTTTTTCGGGTAATGGAACACTTGCGTTTCCATACATTGGGATAGGTGACCGTAAAAAAGTTTGAGTAATTTGTTGAGGAGGATAAAATCTAGCTCCGAAGAAAAAGAACAACATCAGGACCTGTTGCCTTGTTTGCTTGGAAGATCGAAGTTTTTGCACTGAGTAACTGTGTGTCTATGTCTTGGTGAGACAGGTGGAGAAGGAAAGATTGGAAAGTTTTTTTGTTTTTTTTTGTATAACTTAATGTGGAGTTGGAAGCAAAAGAGGCGGTAGTAGGGTGGCTTTATCAGCAGGAGTGCTAATAGAGCCATCTTAGAGGAGTGATGAAGAGAAATATTCTGCAAGGGGTATTATTGAGAGGCGAAAAAACTTATGAAGGTATCTTCTGCTTTTCTGATGGCACTCTTCTAGGCATTAATGGGCAAACGAAGTAAATCATGTCCAGCAAATAAATTATGTTAAAAGTTAAATGAACGTGAGTTGCTTCATTTATTATACACGCAGTCAGCTAGACTACACGACGATGGTCAGCAACACCATGCACATCCAACGTCACAATCCCGCAACAACGTTTACATCTTCGCGACAGGCTCACATCGTAAAGCAGTGATCAGATGATCCTATGATGGGACGGATGAATGGTTGGAGAAAGGCTGAGTTTGGAGGTTCGAAAGAAGACTTGAATTGCGTCGGTCAGGAAGTTAACTTATGCAGACAGTTAAGAATCGTAAACGATCCTGTTTCTGCGGTCAGTATGGGTGGGTGGATGTGCAGGTGCTAAGAGGAATTGTGTGCTTTGGAATTGCTGAACTCTTCAAAAGAGAGGGCGGTTATATATCTCCAGGAGGTAAACGATGAACTGTTGGTGGGATGATTTCGAAGAGAGGTGTGTAATGAGAGTGGCTTGCAAGTACTGCAGACACATTTCAAAGAAAGTCGAGGAAGAAGTGTCTACATGGTAATTCAGTCTGCTAAAAGTAGCGACTACATTCCCTCAAATTACACTGTACCGTGTTTTAGAAATATGAAAGAGGATAAATTAGACGTGTATATCTATCTATCTATCTATCTATCTATCTATCTATCTGTCTATCTATGTCAAGATAGTCACTGCTGGAACATACACACACACACACACATACATAATACACACATCGCGCGTCTTTACATATGTACATTTTTGATATGAGTGCGTCAATTTGTATATGTTTAAGATATATACATGCAACTATACACGCCCTTCTCTTTCACTGTGTGTGTGTGCGCGCATGCTATATTAAGTAAGCAGTAATGTGACCAACTCAATGTACATGTACGTAGGTGGATGTATTTGTATGTATGTGTATTTAATGTGATCATAAAGTTGGCCAGTCCACTGTACCATAGTGTGTATACAATCTAGTATTCAGAATGTGTGTGTATGTATGTATAATATATAATGATGTTCAGAAAGTTAGGCAGACTGTCATTGAGAATGTGTGGGAGACCTAACTTTATTATCTCACAAGCTTTACTCCTGCACGTGATTCCACGCACACAATCTCACGTTAGTCTTCTTTCTCGTTCTCTTGCTCTTTATCCCCTTGTCTGATTTTCCTTCTACACTTTTTTTGTTTTCTTTCTCTCTCAGTATCTTTAACCTTTTCTGATACTCTCTCATTCTGCGCCTGTCTATCTCGCCTTCTAGCTATTTATCGTTTCCCTCCTCTCAGTTTATCTTTCTCTGCAGGGCTTATCTTTTAGCCCTCCTCACTCTCTCTCTCTCTATCTTTTCGTTTGTTTTCTCACTCCCTCCTTTCATTTCTCACATCCTCCATACTATTTATTTTGTATTACATTTTCCAATCATGTCACCTTCTTCTCGTTTTGTTTCTCTCTCCTTTATTGCTCTCTCTCCCCCTCTCTTTCTATTTATCTATCATTGCACCTCTTTTTCATTCTACCTCCTCCTTCTCCTATTCCTGTCTGTGTTTAATAAACTTTTCGTGATTTCTCATTGAGGAGCTTCTTGTCAACAAAGTTCTGCTACAGTTGACAATGAAAGGACGAGCAAGCAGACTTGCTCGTGCCGATTCATTTACTTGTCTCTGTGGGACAGCATGCCAGTTGTGTACAGTTTCTAATCCCGCTTCCTTCATTTTCTTGGAATATTCTCTTCACAATGACAAGATCACAACAGACATGATCTGGATTCCTATACACCACATAGATCAGAAGCTGTGTCTATCTTGGGTTATTGTAACGCTAAATGTAGAAGAGACAAATAATTCCTAGGTGGGATACCTTTTCTTGACTTTACAGCCACAGCAACACTTTTTTTCGCGTGTGTAACTTTCTTCAGAAAACTTTTCTGTGGCTGTGTGGTAAGAAGCCTGCTTCCCAACCACATGGTTCCGGGTTCAGTCCCACTGCGTGGCACCTTGGGCAAGTGTCTTCTACTATAGCCTCGTGCCGACCAAAGCCTTGTGAGTGGATTTTGGTAGACGGAAACTACAAGAAGCCCGTCGTATATAGTCTTTTATTCATTTACTTGTTTCAGTCATCTGATTGCGGCCTTGCTGGAGCACCGCCTTAATGAGTTTTAGTCGAATAAATCGACCCTAGGACTTATTCTTTGTAAGTTCAGTACTTATTCTATTGGTCTCTTTTGCCGAACCGCTATATTACGGGGACATAAACACACCAGCATCGGTTGTCAAGCGATGGCGGAGGGACAAACACCCCTACCCTCACATACATACATACATATTTATATATACATTTTTATTCTCCCTCTGTTTATTTCCTCATGTTCCTTTCTGTTGAAGAGCGTAGGCTCGAAACGTAAAAGACTTTGTCACCTTCCCTAACGTTAAACTAATATACCTGTTTGTTGTTTATACACTTGTCTTTGTCTTTTGTTTTTCTGTAAATTTCAACTATATATATATATATATATATATACATATATATATAGACATGGCGGGGTTTTTACAGTCTACCAAATCCACTCACAAGGCTGTGGTCAGTCCAAGGCTATAGTAGAAGACACTTGCCCAAGGTGCCACGCAGTGGGACTGAAGCCTGAACAATGTGGTTGGGAAGCAAGCTACCTATGCATGTGTGTGTGTGTCCCGCCATCACCGGTGTGTTTATGTCCCTGTAACTTAGCAGTTCGACAAAAGAGACTGATAGAATAAGTGCTAGGCTTACAAAGAATAAGTCCTGGGGTCAATTTCTTCAACTAAAAAAACCCTTTAGAATGGTGCTCCAGCATGACTGCAGCCAAATAACTGAAACAAGTAAAAGAATAAAAATAAAGAATAACTGCTAAAATAATTGAAATCAAGAGTTTTTCTTCCCTTTTCCAAGAGAAATAAGAAAACTATTGGGGGTCTGATGTCTGGTGCCTTAGCCAATGAATCATACAACTGATAGTGTTCATCAGAAATATCAGACTTGGTAAATTATCTCTGCTAACACTCAAATAGATTCTATCTCTTTCCAGTGTGTGTATGGAAAGAGAATTTAACCTTATATACAAGCTGTAACACATTGTTAAGAACAACAAGTCTCCCTGATTCAATTCACCTCCTCCCAGAATCATTAAACTACAATAAAGTATCATAAAAATATATATACTGGAGATATATAGAGGAGATGTGGTTGTGTGGTTAAGAAGCTTGCTTCTCAGCCTCATGGTCTTGGGTTCATCCCACTGCACAACACCTTGGACAAATGTTTTCTACTTTAGTCTCAAACTAACCAAAGCCTTGTGAGTGAATTTGGGTGACAGAATTGTGTGTGTGTGTGTGTGCCCTTTTAGACATCATGTGTTGGTTGTAAATGAGTATCATCTCCATACAAGTGTTGTTTATTTTCAATCTGTGAAAAACATGTCTGACCATAGGGAAACAGGTGAGGGTTGACTGCAGAAGGGGTATCCAGCCATAGAAAATTTGCTTCAACAAATTCCATTTGACACATTGCAAGCATGGACAAATGGATTTTAAATGATAATGATATACAACACATGATCATCAAATAAGTTCTTGGAAATTCTACATTTTCACAATTGATTAACTTTACAGTAACAGTCATTATAGGCATAGTCTTGGATGAAAGTGTATATACATCCTGTAATAAAATCACCTAATATACCACAAGAACACATTGAAATGTTTCAGTTGGCCTGCACAACTTAGGTCCTTTTACACAGCCCACAAAGTAAATCTAGAGGGACAGTGTGACTACGGGTTCCCCATTGAGACACATTCACTGCATCCTAGATGAATAAACAAGTTTTTCTTAAAAGCATTTTTTTTATATACCCAGGCCTATTCCCCATTTTTTTAGGAGAGGGTAGCCACAACAAGACACACACCAGGCATTCATTTCCCAGCTCAAAGAGGCAAGCCCTGTTCTATGCTCGGGTCAAGGCATAAAACACAACACCTAATATCAGTAGTGGGGCCTGACAGCATATGCTGGTTTACCCCTGCCACATCTTGCTGGTTCTGTACCTCTTTGAGCAACATTAAAATTCACTCATCCGTCCACAAACACTCTCCAAGCTTTCCTATCATTTATAAACTCCCTTGCCTCTCTCACTCCAACACCTCTAACTACCAAAGCTTTCCTCACTCCATCCATCCATCCACACAAACCGAGTTCTGCCTCTGGTTCTGCTGCCTACCACTTCTGCTTTCATCACCCTCCTTACCATCTGCTCCTCATCTATTCTCTCCATGTGGCCAAACCACCTTAACATTCGTCTATCCATTTTGGTTGTTAAAAACATAACTACATTATTGAGATTATTTTGTCAGATGTAATGCATGTTATTTGCATTTTTTAAAATTATCATGCATTACGTCATGGCTTCAAGATTTCAAGGATGTGATTCTTTATAATAGAATGACATTGCAGGGTAGGTGTGAGAGGTCAGATCTGCCCAGTTTGAACATAAAACAAGTTGAAATTTGAGTCAGATACAGCTTGTTTAAATGCTAAAGGGATATATATATATATATATATATATATATATATATATATATATATATATATATATATATATATATATATATATATATATATATATATATGTGTGTGTGTGTATATATATATATAGATAGATATGCATATATATCTTGCCGTTTTCAAGGAAGGTAATATTTCCCCATAGCCAGACAAGACATTATATATATATGTGTGTGTGTGTGAGAGAGAGAGAGAGAAAGCATATGTGTGTACATATATATGTGTGTGTGTGTGTGTGTGTGAGAGATTCGAATACTAGACATTTTCCATAAAATGTACATGTAAAGCTATGTGCTACAAAGCAACCTCCAAAATTCCTGGTCACCTTTGTTCTGACAAAACCAGTTGAAATAAGAAGAAATAAAGAAAACATTTTTATTAAGGATTACAAATCACAACTGAATAAGCTATAACAACATTTCAGAGATATTAGACTACTGGAGTTCACATTCTCACACAATTCTATAGACAACCATATGCACAACTTAGTGTTACTCTCGTACATGCAAGTAAGCTGTTTCTCTATTTTTATGGCATAATCTGTCAACCTGTTGTTGATACTGTCACATGACCCATTCACTGGATTGACACAAACTTGACTTTTGGTGCATTTATTGTGCATACAGTCAAGTGACCTACTACATGGACATAACACACAATTGTTATTCATGCTCTCAAATGACACATTTACTTGACTAGTACAGCCTTAACATCTGAAGCAACTGTGATTGGATCACATGACTCTTTGCTCTCATGACCAATCAAATTCTACTAGTTAAGACAAACACAGCATAGTTACTATTTTTGAAAAATCATGAAATTGTGAAACTGGTTAAGTAAATGTAAATACATAATTTTAAAGATTTCAAGTGCATTTTCAATTTTTTTTTATAAATATGAAGATGGTTTGAATATATATATATATATATATATATTATATATAAAATTAAAAAGTCAATAAAAGAAAATGGAGAAGAAAAATTAAAAAGATGCTTGGTTCATTTTATTTGTATTACATTTCGAAAAGTAATGCAAATTAAAAGATTAAAAGATATGCCTATAAGAAAAAGTATAAAAGGAACTGGAACAAGTATTGTTTTGTTAATTAGTTCCTTCAACTATAGGGATATCCTTCAGAGAAACATCCAAATTCTCTCCATTTTATCCAGCTGGATTTCAATATTAATATATATACTAAGATTTATAAGTATATTTATATTTAAATATATATGTATAGATATTAATAATGTTCACATTTCATACATCTATTATATATATACATATATATATATATATATATATATATATCATTTTAATATCCACTTCTCCATGTTTGCATGGATCAAAGTTTATTGAGACTGATGAGTTTCTACAGCCAAATACCCTTCTTCTCACCAACCCTCAGCTGTTTCCAAGCAAGATAATATTTCTCCCATGGCCAGACATGATTTCATAGAATATTGGAAAGGAATGACACTTTTTATATGACAGTGATACTCATTTACAACTGTCATGCTCTGTCAAGACAAGGAGAAATACACATGCTTGCTTTATGTGTCACACAGTGGGACTGAAACCAGGTTAGAAGGCAAACTTCTTAACCATGCAACCACACCTGCACTTGTGTGTGTGTGATGTGTGTGGTGCCCGTGCATGTATAATGTGTGAAGTCATATAGTCTAGCAGTTAGGGTGTTGGGCACTCAATCACGAGTTTGTTTCCTGGACATGCCAGCATGTTGTATCCTTGAACATCATACATAATTTCATGTTGCTCTGTTGCTCCAGTCTTCTCATCTGAAAGCATGTAATAGGTGATTGTTAGTGCATCTCTCTCCTCCTTCAACTGTTATGTCCTCAGTGTTTCAGTGGGTTAAGTTTCGAAGGGCCAAAAAGGTATCTGTGTCTGTCTGTAACTATATAGGACCCTAAAACAATTAGCGAAAGCATGGTGCAAGCTATCAAGTCGAACTTGCTTTGGTTGCTACACATATGTATGTACATATATATACATATATATATATATATATATATATATATATATATAAATACCAGCATACACAGTTTAACACCATGATTAATTATGAATAAGAAAGATTTTGCAGCTGTTCTTAGTTCGTAATGATTTTTGTTTTTTCCTTATTTCTCAATCTCCTTCCAACTTATTTCTTTCATTGTCTAATGTGTTATTCTTTAATTGCTGTGATTTATATACTGTGACATGAAACTATTTTAAAGCATATTTAAATTGAATCTTTTGATCCTATTTTATGTAAGAAGTTTTAGTTATCTTCCAAAACAGCATCCTTATAATACTGTATAATGAAAGAAAGTAGTTTTATTCAATGCCTACTGAATTTTTGATTATTTTTAGAATTAATCAAAAGATATGGACAGTGCCGAATAACTCTTAAGAAAGTTGTTTTTGAGATCAGCTTTGCCCTTCCAGGGTCAAAAAAGTTCATATATGTCACATACTGAAATTGGTTCTCTTTCTTTTTCGGAACCCTCTACACTGAACTGTTTCTTTTAGATTAGATTTATTTCATCTTGTAGCAAGTCTTAGTTCTGTTTAAATTACAGGTTAGATGTTTTAATTGAAGTATTTCTCAAATGTCTGATGGGCTTTGGAAAACTAACACTACCTCATTTTCTGACTATTTGATAGGATATACTTAATAAAAGTCAGTTTCTTAAGGGATCTCAGCTTGATGATGTTACTCCATTAATAATTTTTCTCCCTTGACATCTTTGATTTCGGCGGGCGGGGGGGGGGGGGGGGGGGTGACATTTTTTTCTACATAAACAGAAACATATCTGTTGCTAAACAGATTTTAAAGTTTCAGTTACATGTAAATTAAGTCATATAATCTACTTAAAAGTCTATTGGCTTTTACTGTGTTGTTTCAGTATGATAGAAATAAAACTCATTGCTGGGCTTTTCCCAATCCCACATCTTCTCAATCTTGTGTTCCTTATCAAATCTGCTATTGGTAACTGTTTTCTTCATATAATATGCAGCCTAAATCAGCCAACTGCATCTTCATATATTATTACTGGGTTAGGGTTAGGGTAATAATATATATTACTTAGTAATAGTATAGTACTTAAATGAAGCACTGCTAAGCTTTGTTTCACCTATAGTAGGGATTTGGTAAAATTCGAGGCAGATTGAGTTTGAGTAAAATGGTTAGCTTCTTTCTCTTGTTTGTTTACTTTTATCTAGTTGTTGTATCTGATACAGGAATAGATTTTGTATTATATCTCAAGGAACATGTAATGTGAATATGTATTTATTGAGTTTTTAAGTTGATTGCGATAAGTAAGGACATCAAATATATAATGGTGAAGGAGAGAGTGTGTACTTCAGACGGTTGGGCTTCTCAGATAAGATGATGCAGGATAAAGATGTTACATCACAGGTTTGGAAAACAAAAATGAGAAAAAAACAAGCATTAATTGGGGATTATTATGATGATGATTACTATCAGCAGCATTATGATCATCATTTTAACAATCATCTTCATCTTAATCATGTTTCCTAAATTTTTCCACGAATATATTACATTGTTTTCTTTTGTCATTTATTATGCTTATTTTTTTATAATCTATTGTCAATATGCCTTTCCCATAGTGTTTGTTTTTGGGAATATCTATTCCCTTATACCTCCTATTGTCCTCTCCTCATCTGGCAATAAGATCTAATACCAAAACCTCTTTCACTTTATATGTATAGCTATGTTGGTGCTGTTGGAAAAACAAATACAACCAGCTTTCTGTTATTGATTTAGTGCCTATATAATAGACATGAACACTCTCTCAATCCCTCACAGCCATGACCCAGTGGAATATTCAAGATGTAACAGCTGGAGGGATACAAGGCTGCACATGGACTAGGTTGGTACTCATTATAGCAGGGTAGACTGGAAATGAAGTGCCTTGCTCAAAGACTCAATGTGTTACCTGATTCATGAATTAAACTACTGATCTTATGGGATATTTGGTGTTGTTTATTTAGTCCAAAGTCAATACTGTCCCAACTAAGCAAGGATTAAAGGTCTTCCACAGGTGACCATGCCATTGCTTCTAAAACTACATTACCCACTGTCTATTTTTGTGTGTGGAAGGATACTTTAATCACCTTGACGCAATGCTAATTTTTTTTAAGAGAAACAATAATGCGGATTAGGTTAACACCAATATATTACTGCTTAATTATTTTATTGATCGTGGAGGCGCAATGGCCCAGTGGTTAGGGCAGCAGACTCGCTGTCATAGGATCGCAGTTTCGATTCCCAGACCTGGCGTTGTAAGTGTTTATTGAGCGAAAACACCTAAAGCTCCACGAGGCTCCAGCAGGGGATGGTGGCGAACCCTGCTGTACTCTTCCACCACAACTTTCTCTCACTCTTTCTTCCTGTTTCTGTTGTGCCTGTATTTCAAAAGGTCAGCCTTGTCACACTGTGCCACGCTGAATATCCCCGAGAACTACGTTAAGGGTACACGTGTCTGTGGAGTGCTCAGCCACTTGCACGTTAATTTCACGAGCAAACTGTTCTGTTGATCGGATCAACTGGAACCCTCGATGTCGTAAGCGGTGGAGTGCCAACAACAACAATTTTACTGATCACAGAAGGCCGAAGGATTATATTGACTTAATTCTAGTAAAATATCTATTTTAGTGTTCCTCTGTTATAGCTCATCTCCCTTAGATAATATAAAGTTTGAAATACTTTTTGACTAAAAGTTTTTTTTTGCACAGTTCCAGTTACTACATGTATTCTATTTTTGAAAATCTCTGTTCTGTTTCAATATTTAAATGTGTGGGTTGGCAAAAGAGTGTACTTGTAAGAAGGTATAGTTGTAAAGAATGTACATGTAAGAAGATCTAGCTAGTTGGTTGAGCATTCCCCAAACCCTGAAATGAATTTTTTTTTATGCAAGGCCACACATTTTGGAGGAAGAAGTACCAACTGTTGAATTGATCCCTGTACTTCACTAGTACTTATATTGTCCTCAGTAGGGCTTGAACTCACTCTATAATTAGATATAACTGAATACAGTTTGGCTTTTATTATATCTGTTGTTCTAGAGATTCTGCTATCCATTGTTCTTGTCTTGGCTGTAAATAATATAATTAGTAAGAGTAGTGTCTGATCAGTATGGTGCCTGACTTGTATTAAATTTCATACCATTTTGTTCCCTTTTCAGTTCCTGTCAGGGGTGACTTTACCTATCCTTTTCCATAAGTTGATAAATAAGTATCAGTGAAGTACTTAGATCAGTCTGATAGTTGTTCTGCTTCCTTCAAATTGGTAGACTTTTTACCTCTGTTAGAAATATCATTAACTCTTTAGCATTTAAACTAGCCATATCTGGCCCAAAATTTTCTTCCAAACTGGGTAGATCTGGCCTTTCGCACCTACCTAACAATGTCATTGTAAAGATAAGCTATCACATCATTGAAATCTCAAAGTTACAAGTTAATGTGTGATTAATTCCAAACAATGCAAATAAGCAAGCATTAGTATTTGATAGAGTAATCTGAATGCTAAAGGGTTAATGATACAGATCCATATCCTACTGTGTCACTTCAACGTTTTTTCCTTACAGAATCAGTTTTTTTTTTTATATTTCATAGTTTTAAGTTTAAACCTCTCAGGTATTAAATCCTTGTATTTTTTTCTCTAAAATTTGATGGTTAAAATACGAACCAATTAACAAACAGTTATTAAGTTATCTAGTTGATTGAGTAATTACAGGACTAGCCTACCACTTAAAAAGATTAACTGTTCTCTTCCTGTAATTAGTGAAGGCCATTAACTCTTAAAAATACCCATCAGTTTTCAAGTGAGAAAAACATTGGTAAACACCATTTGGGATGAACTTGGAAACAGGAGGCATCAAAACTGAGGACATAAAGAATCTCATGAAGGCCTGTCGTAAATGCCATCTTCATAACTTTTAACAATGCTACAAATATTAACTAATGTTATTAAATAACATTGTTCTCTTATTCATAATGGTTGTTAATGTTGTTAACGTGGAAGCGCAATGGCCCAGTGGTTAGGGCAGCGGACTCGCGGTCATATGATCGCGGTTTCGATTCCCAGACCGGGCGTTGTGAGTGTTTATTGAGCGAAAACACCTAAAGCTCCACGAGGCTCCAGCAGGGGATGGTGGCGAACCCTGATGTACTCTTCCACCACAACTTTCTCTCACCCTCACTCTTACTTCCTGTTTCTGTTGTACCTGTAATTCAAAGGGTCAACCTTGTCACACTGTGTCACGCTGAATACCCCTGAGAACTACGTTAAGGGTACACGTGTCTGTGGAGTGCTCAGCCACTTGCACGTTAATTTCACGAGCAGGCTGTTCTGTTGATCAGATCAACTGGAACCCTCGACGGAATGCCATGTTAATGTTTGTACACCTTAGCTGACTTTCATTATGTATGTGAATGTGTGTGCTAGTATAAATGCATGTTAGTGTTTCTATGGTTATAGGTATGAATTTATGTATATACAGGGTGCGATGGGTAAATTGTCACCATTTTCTAGTTTTAATTTTATGTATGTGCATTATTTGTTTTTGATTTTGTCGACTACACAGCGTAGTAGGGTCAGTTGGGCACCATCTGTCAAAAAACAACACCATGATGCAATTCACTCTGCTGGAAATTTGGAAACAACATGCTATACTGCTTGGCATTCGCGCCAGAAGCTCCAATACGAACCGATGGTGAACACACAGAACAACTGTTGGTTTGCCATGTCCCCAAAACATGTACTGAGAGTGATAAAAATCAAAAACCTGTCAACATCATGGTGTTTGGAATAATCACTAGTGATAGCAACATTATGCCTCCATTCATCTTCCCACATGGCTTCAGACTCAACATGGAGGCCTACATCAAGTGCCTGGAGGAGGTATATGCTGCCCTGGGTCAAAAGGTTGGCTGCTGGAAGACCTTATGTCTGGCAATAGGACCCTGCACCACGCCACTCAAGCAGAAGAACCCAGTCATGGCTGTCAGACAATTTCTGCAACCATATCACCCCTAAATTCTGGCCACATAACTCCCCATACTGCAACCCCCTTCATTATTATGTGTAGGGTGCAGTTGAATGAGAGACCAGCAAAACCCTTTATAACACCAAAGATGAACTGAAGGCAGAGTTTATAGCAGCATTCACCAACTTAAACAAGGAGACTGTCCAGAAGAGTTGCAAGAGATTCTGAAGTCAATGGCTATTTTATTGAATAAATTTACTTCTTAGTATTTCAAGATATTTTTATGCAATTTTGGTAAATATATCTGTAAAATGAAATGTCAGTGTTATTTTCATTTTTGTGTAATTTGTACAATATATTCACGGAAACATGTATGTGTGTGTGTGTGTGTATATATATAAGCAAACTAAGACAAGATAGAAAATGCTAAAATAATTTTATCATGAAGAACATTTTAGTACTGGTTTCAGTCTTTTGCAGCAATTTTTGCAACCACATCACTTAGAGTAAAGCATGAAAAACAATTAAATTGTGGAAAAATTAAATGAAATGTTTTTTTTAAATATTTCTATAGTTTTCAATTGCTTAAACTAATCTAAACCAAGAACTCATATCAAATATTAGGACTACTACTACTACCAAGATCTCAAATGAGTGAAAAAGAGAGACAGAGACAGACAGAAAAAAGGAAAATGTCCCTTGCATTTGAAAACTATATAGAAATATTTAGAAAAAACATTTCATTTAATTTTTCCTCAATTTAATTGTTTTTCATGCTTTACTCTAAGTTGAAAAAGTCAAAAAGACTGAAACCGGTACTAAAATGTTCTTCATGATAAAATTATTTTAGCATTTTCTACCTTGTCTTATTTTGCTTACACATATCAACTTGTGTGTTCCTTTTCAACCTTCTACACACACACACACACACACACACACACACACACACACACACACACATATATATATATCTGTTTTTACTCAGACACACATACAACACCAGTTTTGTAGACTTGGATTGGAGGTGATAGGGTGGAATGTGGTGTTACCAAAGGAAATTGTAGAAAAGCTTTAGCAGCGTTGTTGAAGGAATAAGTTACTCTTTTCCTCAGTTTCTTTTCTAAGGTGACTAGCTGTGATCACAGGTGAAGTCAGTTGCTGAAAATATACATGGCATAATTCTGTATTATAGCATACTCTTCTCTGGCTTAGATCTTTATGATAACCAGCTGATAAAACAGTGAGCCAGGCTGGGATTAGTATATAGGTATGTCTGTGTGTATGCATGTAACTGTGCATTATAATATATATATGCTTGTGTTGTGTATATTATATATATATATATATATATATATATATATATATATGTGCTTTACACACTTGTGTGTGTATGTATACATGTGTATGTACATGTGTGTTTATATGTATATATGTGTATCTATATACATGTGTGTGTGTATATATATATAATGCAAGTAAGTAACAAGGATGTCCAGGTATCAATGCATCATGGGCGTTTCAAGCGGTTCCATTTAATTGGTCAATGAAAACAACATCAATTTGAAAGAAACCACTCTCCTCAGAAGTAGATGACCATCTAGATTTCCAACATAAAGGATAAACCATTTTTAGCAAACTTATATCAGTACAAGAAAGCAAACTAATTACATTGCTTCCTTATGTTATATTTGTGGCAGAATGGATTTAGAGAATAATTGCATTATTCTCCAAATATCATTATTCATGATTTTCCATATAAGGTATTTAAAATGCAAAATTATATATTTATATGTTTTGTAATTTGAATTTTGTTTGTGAAATGAAACAATTGTAGGTGAATATTCTAACTCTCTCTCTCTCTCTCTCTCTTCTCTCTCTCTCTCTCTGTATATATGTATATACATATATACACACACACACACACACACACACACACACACACACACACACACACACACACACACACACACACATATATATACATACATGTTTTGTTGTCCTTTTTTTGTGTCACCTGTCAGGATGTTTTGCGTTCTTGTCCCATTTTGTATTTTTTTATATATATATAGCAGCGTATGTACACTTTGGTCTCTTATATGTAAGTATATATATATAAATATACATATATATATATATATATATATATATATCTTTTGTTTCATCTTTTAACTGTTTTAGTCATTAGACTGCTGCCATGCTGGAGCAATATAATATATATGTGTGTGTGTATATATATATATATATATATATATATACATATATATATATATATATATATATATAATGTATGTATGTATGTATATATAAACTAAGGCTTGTTAAAAGGAAAGGAATATCAAAGACATTTAGTTAGATCTTTCTGCCAGCCAGCTTGTCTTTAAGAGAAAATTATATTGCAATATTACAAACAAATAAAGAAATAAACTAAAACGTTACACACACACATACACATAGGAATGTTGATTTTCCTGTATTTACCTTAATTATATGCTACATTTTGAAGCATTTCTCAAGAGAAGTGCAACTAGCTGCACCCATATTTTTAGTAATTGCCAAATCACTTTGAGGTATCTCCAACTTTGCTCTGTATGTAAAAGTGGGTGTGTAAATGAATGCATATTCACACAAGGAAAGAAATAAGTTTGTTTGCATGCATATAATATATATATATATATATATATATATATATATATATATATATATATATATATAATATATATATATATATATATATATATATATATATCATCATCATCATCATCATCATCATCGTTTAACGTCCGCTTTCCATGCTAGCATGGGTTGGACGATTTGACTGAGGACTGGTGCAACCGGATAGCTACACCAGGCTCCAATCTAATTTGGCAGAGTTTCTACAGCTGGATGCCCTTCCTAACACCAACCACTCAGAGAGTGTAGTGGGTGCTTTTAGGTGTCACCCGATATATATATATATATATATATATATATATATATATATATATATATATATATATATACTTTGTTTAAAAGCAGCAGAAATATAACAAAAGACTGTTACTCTGAGTTTCACATTCCCGTTCATCGGACAGTTTTGTTAGAAAACTGTCCGATGAACGGGAACAGGAAACTCAGAGTAACAGTCTTTTGTTATATTTCTGCTGCTTTTAAATAAAGCATATTACTCTACTTCTGGTATTTGAGTACTCTTTTTTCCACCTTGTTGCACATTTCATGTGCTTACTCCGGTATATGTGTGTGTATGTATGAACTCTCCTTTTTAATGATACAATATTCACAGCTAGAAAGTTTGGTCAGGTGAGAGTTGTCTTTATGAAGGTTACATTATGGTACATGTGATAGATTATCACTTTTAAACTAGCCACTTGCCTCTTGCTCCAATACCTCAGACAGCTGTAATTTAACTTTAGTAATTGCCATCCTTAAAGACTTACACAATTAGCACAGATCATGTAATCCCATGTATTTATTTCCAAGCAAATGTGAGATTTTCTATGTGATAACCTGCTCAGAATAGGAGCCAAATCTCCCTTTAGTATAAAGGTAAGGGCACGTATATAATGTCATAGATACACTCTTTTTAAAAAAAGCAAACTTGTTCATTGTTGATCATACATCTGTTCAATCAGAGCTGATCTATCATCATTTCCAATCAAATATTTTTCAGAATTGAATGCAACACTAATTAGGTCATAATCGTGGTCTTCATTTTGATCTTCCAGCTTGTTCATAGCCATTATGAAAGTATATTTTAATTTGGTACTAACAATCATGCTTATTGTCTTACTGCAACCTGCCCATAATCATCATATTTGGCTCCAGCACAGATTGTGTAAGCTGTTTTAATGGGGATATCCTGTGATTACATCATTATTCATGTTTTAACAGGGGATATAATGCACTGGTTTAGTGAGGGTATGCACACTGGCCATGCCACCTATTCTGATGGGAGTTATGTGTTGTAATTACAGCCTGTTTTAATGGGTGATATGTCAGGTTTTTATGAAAGATACATGCTGTGCTTATGTCATCTGTTTTCATGGGAGATTTGTAGTGTTTATGTCATGTTTTAATAGCAGATATGCATTGTAGTTTTGCCATGTTTTAATGGGAGATGTGTCATAGTTGTATCATCTGTTTTAATGAAAGATAGATATTGTGCTTGGGGCATATGTTTTCATGGGAGATTTGTGCTGTGGTTGTGTCTTGTTTTAATAGGGGATATGTGTTATAGTTGCGTCCTGTTTGAAAGGGAGATGTGTGATATAGTCGTAGCATCTGTTTAAATGAAAATATTTGCAATGGTCATAGAGTATATATTTAATTGGAAATGTATGCTGTAAATCAGTCTGTTTTAAACATTACTAACATTTGTAGATTTTAGAATTTTAATGTTAATTATTCCTTTTTACATCCCCTGAGTACCTTAGGTACTATCCCCTATCTACATAAATATTTTCTCAGGAGAGAAGCAAATGACTTACATCTGAACAGCACTTGTAATGAAAATGCAGCAAATTAGTTGGAGGTTAAGGTTTAATGACTCTTCAGAGATTTCAGTGAAGAATATAAAAAATAAAACCTAATATTAAAAAGATAGAATAAAAAAAAATTAGAAAAATATCTTTTGAGAAGATTCTCACATTAGATATGTTTAGATGTGTTATGTTTCTGTAATGGCTTCTATCTCGTGACTTCAGTCTTTAATCTGTTGAGAACTTAAAAAAAATTTTTTTTATAGAACCATTATATGTCTGAATAAAGTGATATGAAAAAGGAAGATTTGATCCACTAATCTTCTGTTTGTCATTTTTGTTGCTTTAGGGACCCCAGTCAGCAGTTAGTGAAGTGAATTATGGTAGCAAATTAGAAATTCAAACCTACTTACTATAATAAAATTTTCAAGATAAATTTGTATGTTGTAAGAAGAGGTGAGTTCTGAAGATTGAGGCAAGACATTTTTATTTTTTCACAGGATGAAAGTGAATATGTAGTGGAATAGCAAATGACTAAAGATTACAGGGACGGGAGAGAAGCTGAAGAGTGAAATAGTAAAATCTTAGAAAGAAATAAAAGGAGAGAAAGAGAGAGGGGGGAATAACATGGAGAGTGCTGAAATGAGAGAGCCATTTCTTCAAAGAAGAGCCCTTCCTGAAATACTAGGATCACTTATCCTCATGGGACTTATATTTATCTTAGTTTATAAGTTTTTTTGTTTTTTTTAATCTCAATGCAGACCATAACCAGTTTCTTTGGATTCTTTTGTTTTTCCTTGTTTCTTCCTCAGTATAGCAGACAGGATCTGTTTTGACTTTTCATTATAATTAATTTTATTGAAGAATTATAATTTGTAACCTAGCTCCAATTTAAATTATTTATGTAACAAAATTTAATATATTGTATAAATTATTTCATGTTTAATCTACTGTAATTTATTACAATGTATATATTTTATTAGTTTATATGATGTATTACAGTGTATTTTCATTATTTTATTGATTACAAAGGGATAAAAAGTCAAATTCAATGAGGATCCTCTTTGTGGTCACTTGATCTGATGGAAATAGCTGCACAATCTTCACCCTACCATCATAAAAAGAAAGCCATTGAGATAATACAATCTTAAATACATATAACCACACATATACATGTGATTAAGAAGCTCACTTTGCAACTACATGGTTTTGGGTTCAGTCCCACTGTGTGGAACCTTGGTCACTTAGGCAAGTTTCTTGTACAATAGCCCTAAGCTGGCCAATACCTTGTAAGTGAATTTTGTAAATGAAAACTTCATGGAAGCTTGCTCCCCCCCTCTCTCTCTTGTGTGTTTGTCTTTGTATTTGTTTTCCTCCCACACTTGATGACTGGTGTTGGTTTGTTTGTGTCTCTGTAACTTAATGGTTCAGCGGAAGAGACCTATAGAATAAGTAGCAGACTTTAAAAAGAATCTAGGTACTGGGTTTATTTGTTCAACTAAACCCTTCAAAGCTGTGCCTGAGCATGGCTGCAGTCCAATGACTGAAACAAGTAAAAGATAAAAGATATCTAAAAACAAAAAAAAAGAGCAAAAGCTGGTATGATCATGGTTGGAATGTCTTTTGACTATAGGCTCTTATAAACTAGAGTTGACCTGGGGGCTAAGCAGCAACAAGCCGAATCCAAGTAAAACTATAGCAAGTACAGATTGCTACCCAGCTCATCTTTTGTAATGCCATCCACCCAAGATCCTGAGCCATCATCCTGTTTCCTCTGGTTAGTGGGATGTAAAGAAAATAGTTAAATCTATTAAACTGCAGCTTAGAATGAAATTTATATGTTCCCGGATGTTAAGATTGATGACATTTATTTATTTCAGAAAGCATTTGACATATTGTATATGATATTTCCTCTTGTTGGAATAATTTCTGAAAATATATTTTGAAAGTGAAATGGAGTAAAGCAATTACTTGTTTGTTTGTTTTTTGTTATTTTTTTTAGTATATAAACTTGTGGTTATTTATTTGTTTAATGCTTTTTTTTTATTAAATAATTAATGTTATTTTGTACCATTTTTATTATTCACTGTGTTATATCATCTGAGAGAGAACAACATAGAAAGATTGTAGACCAGATTGAAAAGTTGATGGTATCTACTTTATTGTCTTGTAATTCTTAGTTTGCTTCCCCACAAAAAGGGGCCAGTCTCATAGATTGGCTTTCCCTTTCAGCCCCCTAAGTATTTTAGCTCTCAAAGCTTTGTGGAGAAGTACTAATTCCCTACAAAGCTTCTGTGAAGCTTGCAATGGGATGCTACTCTTACATCTAAGAAAATGCTGCTGCTGCTACTACTACTACTACTACTACTATTACACATGGCTATTTAGACAAGTGGTCCCCAACATTTTTTTGCACCATGGACTGGTTTGATGCAAGACAATTTTTCCATGAGCTAGGGTATCATGCACATAACAAAATGCAATAAACTGCATAATATATGTAATGGTATGTAATACTGTACACTTTGATTAATAAATAAATATATATATATATATATATATACGCATTTATATATGCATCTATGTGTGTGTCTTTGTGCCTGTGTTTGTCCCCTCCCACTACTTAACATCCAGTGTTGGTTTGTTTGCAGCCCTGTTACTTAGTTCAGTAAAAGAGATCAATAAATTGAATACCAAACTTAAAATTAAAAATAAATACTAAGGTAGATCTGTTCGACTAAAATCCTTCAAGGATGGCTGCAGTCCAACAACTGAAACAAATAAAAAAATAAAAGGTAAAAAAATTGTGACATGCTGATGAATGGGCATGTATGAAGATAATTTGTAGGATTAATGCATTTAATACAAACACTATAAAGATGCTTGTCATCATCATCATCGTTGTTTAATGTCCGCTTTCCATGCTAGCATGGGTTGGACAATTTGACTGAGGACTGGTGGACCAAGAGGCGACACCAGGCTCCAGTCTGATTTAGCAGAGTTTCTACAGCTGGATGCCCTTCCTAATGCCAACCACTCTGAGAGTGTAGTGGGTGCTTTTGCGTGCCACCGGCACGAGGGTCAGTCAGGCGGGTACTGGTGACGGCCACGCTCGAAATGGTGTATTTTACGTGCCACCTGCGCAGGAGCCAGTCCATCGGCACTGGCAATGATCTCGCATGAATGTCTTACTGGCAACGGCCACGCTCGAAATGGTGTATTTTATGTGTCACCTGCACAGGAGCCAGTCCATTGGCATTGGCAACGATCTCGCGCGAATGTCTTTTCACGTGCCAGGGAGGTGACGTCGGTAACGATCAACGGCCACGCTCGAAATGGTGTATTTTACGTGTCACCTGCACAGGGGCCAGTCCATCGGCACTGGCAACGATCTCGCTCGGATGTCTTTTCACGTGCCGAATATATTGCAATAAAAGTGCAGTCCTTAATGAGATCTTGAAGGATGAAGGTTTGTGCAGAATATGACTGTAGTGAAAGAGAACAGGGTACAAAGCTGGTTCATCAATGAGTTTCCAGTGAAATTGTAACTGATGCAACTAGTTGAATTGGACAAAAAATATTCAATATAAGAGGAACATTTATAGACAAAGTATCATAGTCAAGCCTAAGTGGTATCAAATATAGGAGACAGTCTTTCACACATGATAGATTATGTTTATAACACTTATGATTTGTTAGTAAACTCCTCCACAGCTCTTTTACCACCTCAAGGAAATACTCTTTAAATTACTTTCTTATATACCTACAACTGTTTTTTAAGTCTTTCTAGCTCTTTATCTCATGTGAGCTTTTTATGTATACGAGAGCTTTGTGTTTGTATGCATGCACATGTGTGTGGGGGAGGGGGGAGACAGATTCTTAAGATTCTCTGTCTCTGTCACAGATCCATGTATCAAGAAGAGGCTATGAAGTAACAATGACTCATAGTTACTTTCAGAAAAGAAAAAAAATTCACTTATATCACTTCTTACATTATTTACTAAAATATAGATATACACTGAATAAATTGTTTGCCTTCTTTGTAGTAAGAAAAGCCCTACAAGCTACACTCCCACCACCAACAACAATAAGAAATGCAAAATTAGTGTTAAGCCAACAAAGTAACTTCTACATGCTCTCTCAGCTTGCTAGAAATAGCAGTGAAATATTCCTTTAATCACACTCTACCATTCTAAAGCTATCTACTGCTGCATTAGTGAAATGTAAATTTAGGGTCACAATGCTTGACCAAAATGGATGGGATGATTATAGGCGGAGCATTTTAATCATAGGTCTATTTTGTTAAAACTGTCCTGGATCATAGGTCTATTTTGTTAAAACTGTCCTGGATCAAAACAAAACAACTGAAATAATAAATGTAAAAAAAATTTAATATATTTTAACTACAGTATTATCCTTTTAGCTAATTACTTTGAACACTTTTGAGGATGTGTTTAGGTGTTTTCTCTAAATGCATTGGAAAATTTGAGCTTAACAGGACTAAACACGGGCAGGTGCTACTTACAGATATACCCTATATACCTGTCTACTGGAAATAACAGCAAGATCTCTCTTGAATCACACCTTACCTTACAAATGGGCACAACATATTAGATAATGCAGAGCTCTAAAAGAATAGTATGGTCATCCGACCCCCCCCCCCCCCACCATTAATTATAAATTGGCTGTTGCTTCTGAATAGGATTTTTTTGTTTTAACTCAGCTCCATTAGCTGCGATGATTCTGAAGGATTTCTTTGAAAATCGAATTTTAGCTGAGAAATACTATGTGACTCAATAGGCATATTCTAGAATCCTTCAAAACTTGGGCTTTGTTAATACAAGTCCTTCTGTATCTATTCAGTTTGTTGTACTTCAAATATATTGAAGCCTTTCATTCCCTTTAGAGCATCAACAAACTTTCTCTGCTATTCTCAACTCTGGGCTCTCTTTTCAACCTCCTCTCCCAGGTCTTATTGGTTTTGAATTATTGATGATCCTGCAACTTACTTTTTTCTAGTTAGGGATATTGGTCCTCTACAAACCCATTTTTACCTCTGGAAAGAGGTAGCCCATATAAGTCTGACTTTTGACTAGTCCAGCATGGAAGTCCCTATCAGGAATTTGTGCTTCACTGACATAGCTCTCAGAGTCATTGTGTCAGTTTGTTGTGCTTATTCTAAACTTGGGTGCAAATCTGTTACTGATTGGGGTTTTGGCAAAGATGCTTGTTTTACCTACAATAGTTTGCTATTTATAATGACTATAATCATAATCTGAGATATTGACAGAAATAGTAGTGCTGTAGTATTTAGTTGTTATTTTGTACCAGGTCAGCACTAAATGAGTAAACTTTGGTCAAAAGCATTCTGACCGTAACTCTCCTTTTTTGTGTATCAGAGATTACCATATTTTATGACATAAGATGCAATTTTTTCCAAAAAAGTGTCTTAAAAAATTACCCCTAGTCCTATATGTGAAGTTTGGCCTCTCATAGTCATTAATGCACTAAAAATTTGTTTTTGCTGAATATGTGCTATTGAAATTAGGGTGCTCTAATACGCCTCTATGTCTTTTATGTGATCAAATACAGTACATTATACAGTGTGTCCTTCCTTTTTTGAAAGAATAGCATAGCTTTGAGGAAGATTTTATCGCTGTTTCTAAGCAGGTAATGCAACTGTATAGAGGCTCCCTATTGCTTCATATAATATTTAGCTTTGGTGTTCATCTCATATTTTAGCCTTCTATGGTTGATATTGATTGATCTTGACTAGTTATGGACAGGATTGTAAGTCAATAATTGTAATAATTTTTTTTTTTCTTTTGGTTTGCAAGATTCTTGATGTGAACTTGTGTTGAAACATTCTGTTGTACCTTAGGAGGGTCATTATGCAAATCATAAACACATGCACTGGTTCTTTTTAACTCCTTTTTTTAATTGCTGGTCAATTTGTTAATGTTTACCTAATTAATTTGGTTGATTAATCATTCAGTCAATCAATCAATCAACTAGGTTTAGCAAAGCCCATTCATCGCCATTTGCATTCTCATCAATGACCTGCTTTCTCTACTTTGACAAACCTAGCTGTTTGATTGATTGACCAAGTGATTAATCAAATAATTGAGTAGTTAATTGGTTAAATGTTAACGAATTTAATAATATGAAGATATATGAAATAGAACCAGTGTGTGTGTTTATTATTGGCATTGTGACCTTCCTGAAATACAAAATTATATAATTTTAATCTCATTTGACTACAAAACTAAATCAATTACATTGAGGCTGAGGCTATAGTTGAATGAACAGACACCACTATATTACTGGTATTTCATGTATAAACTATTTCAGTAAGGGAATGAGAGGATATGAAATTGAACTTGGAACATTGTAATAACAAACATTTTACTGTTAAGTACCTGTAGTGTTGCAGTGCCTTACCATAAGTGCCTACTAGGGTGTAGTGTAACAAATTGATATCAATATTTATGTTTTTAAGTCTGATATTTATTCTTTTGACTTTCCTTTGCCAAACTGTTAAGTTATGGGGATGTACACAAACCAACACCGGTTGTCAAGTGCTGATGGGATACATAAACATACACACACACTCCCACATATGTACATATATACATGATGGGCTTCCACAGTGTTTCCATCTACTAAATTATCTTACAAGGCATTGGTCAGCCCAGAGCTATAGTATAAGACACCTGCCCAAGGTGCCATGCAGTAGGCCTGAACCCCAAACCACACAGTTACAAAATGAACACCTTAACTGCATAGCCATGCCTGCACCTCTATAAAAAATTTTTAAAAAATAAAAAAAAACCAAATGGTCATAATTGGAATACCTTTGATCAGAGCTCTGCTCAGTCAGGGCTAACTTGGGGTATTAGACAGTAGCTAACATCGACCTAACAACAATAATAAAGCACAACAACCAAAACAAAACATGTACTTTATTAACCTTATTTTTTAAAAAAAGATTCTTTATTTTAACTCTTTATCAGATAGAAAACATAAGAAGCATAAGAACTAGTTGGACAGGTTTTAAAGCAACTTGTAAGCTTTTAAGTTAGATATACGTTCATAAATAAACTTGATATGTGTATGTGACTGTAGAAGTGTGTGTGTGACCTTATGTGTACATATATATATAATCACTTATATATATGTTTGCATATATATATATATATATGTATGTATGTATGTATGCATTACATACATGAATCTCTTGCAGTATGTTGTTTGTTGTATAGTTTACATGTTGTAAGGTATTATAAGTATCTTAATGTATTTTTATACTTTAACTTCATTTTTGTTATCTCACACTCACACACATCTATAAATATCAGGTCCAGAGCACTGTAACTAAAATAGTCTTTATGTAATTATAAACTCATTCTGCAAACTTTCATTAATTCTTCTCAGTGTACTAAAAAGAGACCAACTACCTATTCAATTTAAAACACTAGGTTATTTTTGTTTTTCATATGCATACATGCATGCTGACATACACATGTTTATATATGCATACACTCCACACACATATGTATATGTGCATTTGATTGTACAAGCAAGAAAAAGGCTACACAATTGCAATAGTTTACTCTCTATTCACAGGTCATGCTTCACACTGTTGCTATTCCAAGTTTCTCATAACTAGCATCTTGAGAAATGTGTCTTTTATAAGTAAATGTTTTATTGACTGCTATGTGAAATGAAGCATGTTGACATAAAATATCATATGTGTAGATATAATGAAATGCAATAGATTTGAACTCCTGGTCATGAGGTAGTAGTTCACAACATTATCCACTTGACCATTTTGTCTCTACTTATAATCAACAAGTTTAAGATAATGTGGAACTGAATTTCTGGTGATGATGTTGATGGAAATAAATGTTTATAACCTAAGATCTGTCTGTCTGTTTATGACGCTGAGGGGCATCCCACAAGAGCTGTGATGCGGGAGGAGCATGTCTGCATACACGGACGATGTCACCATCATAGTGTCGAACCACAGGCATATCGACCTGGTCAGCGAGACACTAAAAGAATATGAAGCAGTAACGGGAGAAAAAATTAACCGGGAAAAGTCAGTGGCCTTGCGGATTGGCACCTGGAGAAGCAAGCCCATGCCATCCAACAGCGTCTCCATTGTGGGACGCTGGACCAACGGACCGGTTAAAATGGTCAGAGTCTGGTTCGGTCCGGACCTCCCAATGGAGAAGAACTGGGGCGAGATAACGACTAGGGTGGCCACTCTTACCCAGCAATGGGCCGAGAGGAAGCTATCCCGAAAAGGTAGGGCGGAGGTGACGAATGCGTTCATCAATTACCGTCTAACTGTTGTGCCTTGTCCTGACCCTACCATCACTAAACTGGAATGCATACTCTTCTGCTTTTTGTGGAAGGGAAACGTTCCGATGGTTAGGTGATCCATTTGCTTTGCTGTCAACACCCACTAAATGGAGGGCTAGTCATGTCATGGTTGATGATGTGCAGATATGTGCTGAGACTGTGACATCTCCGGCACTTCATAGACGACGGTGAACAGGTGCGGTTGCCATTTGTGTGGCGCACTTTCCTGCAGCTCGTTTCTTTGGCCAAACTGCAGTCGTGGGTCAAACAGAGACCGAGGCTAGGCAAATGGCACCGCGAGTGCTGCCTTGTTCTCAAGCAACTCTGTCGTCTGGGACCAAACTTGTGCAACTTCAACTCCACAAAGGCGTTATATAGAGGATTAGTGGAGGGGTGGTGCGACAACATTCTTGGGCAGAATCTGGGCGTTGACGAATGAGGAACACCTGACCCACCTGTTCAGGACAACTTTTGGGCCGGGACTTATGGACAATCACCAAAGATCCCTGGCCTGGCAGTGCTATCGAGGAGCATTACCCGTTCAGGATAAGCTCTACAGGCACGGTTCAACACACACCAGACCGACTTGCCCGAGATGCAGTCTACAGGCACGGTTCAACACACACCAGACCGACTTGCCCGAGATGCAGTCAGAGTGACAAAACTGCTCTGCACGCACTCGTGCAATGTCCAACTATTTTGGACCTGTGGGCTTATGCTGAATGGTTGCTGTCACATGTGGGACGAGTCTGCCTGTCGACCAAATTGCTCCGCCACCTTCCCTTAACCGGGAAGGCAAGGCAGTCTTCATTGTACTGGTGGCCATGGTGAAAGAATGTGTGTGGCAGACTCGAGCAAAAGGTTTAGAGACAAACACTTTCCTCTCTAGCCAATCGCTCATCAACTTTTTCAAGTACCACTTGAAAACGAAGGTGAGAATAGAGAGGCAAGTTTTGTCTCGTGAAAGTTTCAATAAAAGGTGGATGAATGTAGCAAAGATGGTGCCTGCAAGTGATGAAACCACTTTGAGCACGATCCTGTAAATCGAAAGAAAGAAAGAGAGAGAGAGAGAGAGAGAGCACTTTGCTCTCATGTGTTTATTCCTTCCCTGCCTGAGGTTGCTGTCTTTTCTGTAGGCTTTTCTTTCCACAGATAAACCTAATCTTGCTCTTTACGCTTCTCAAATTTTTCTGTGATACACGATCCCTTTTGACTTTTTTTTTTGCCATCTTTTCTCACGATCCCTTTCATTAAAATTTTATTTCTCTCTTTTTTTATTTTTCTAGTTTCAAAAAGAAAAACTCTACATTGTATTTTGTCCCCTCTGTGTTCGGCCCTGTGTGGCTAATAAAGAAACTTATCTATCTATCTATCTATCGTCAACACTTAGCATCTGTTTTCCATGCTGGCTTGGGTTGGATGGCTTGGTAGGAACTGGCAAAGCCAAGGGTCTCACCAGGTCCTATAGTCTGTTTTGGCTTGGTTTCTACAGCTGGATGCCTTTCCTAAGGCCAACCACAAAGATAGATAGATAGCTTTATATGTATGTACATATTGTGTTTGTGTACCCTTGTCTGGACATCACACGATGGCTTTAAATGTGCACATGTGGTTGTTTGTTTCCAGTTTTCCATAGAAAACATGGCTGGTTATGGGAAAATATTACCTTGCTTGGAAAAAGTGATGGTTGACAACAGGAAGGGCATCAGGCCATTGAAAATCTGCTTTAACAAATTCTGTCTGACCTGTGTACGACTGGAAAAGTGAATGTTAAATGATGATGAATGATAATGATAGCCACAGGACCACAGATTTCAAGGGATGGAGCAGTTAATTATTGACTTTTGTAAAATGAAGAACAAAAATAAACGTTGGTGGGAGCTCAGTGTGTAAAGGAGTAAAACTAAATAATGGTGATGGAAATATTAAGAGTGGTTGCAGTGGTTATGACAATGAAGTGATGGTAACTTGAAATTTAATGAAGAGTATTTAAGTTCCTTCTTTTGCCACAAGTATTTATTTTACTCTCATGTGTATTTTATTACATGAGTGATGAAAGATTGACCAGGCTCTTATTTCATTTTGTATAAATTAAACTAAAACTCTACTATTCTGTCTAGTATACATTCTCCCAACTATACACCCAGTAATCTAATTCTAAAATTGTATCAGTTGTTGTTGTTTTTCTTTATAAGTTAGTCAAATAACTAACTTGTTAAATGTCCTTTTACCAGTGTATTTGATACAGGTGATGTTCAGTTTGAGTGTCATTTGTCAGTTGGTGTATGCAGGGAGAAATGTAAGCACAGTGGAATATCTAGAACAGTAGTTCTCAACCTTTTGATTATTGTTTTATTGTTGTGAACCCTCATACCTATTTGACATTTAAAACCTAGTTTTGTAGATAGTTCTTTCAAGATTCCACCTTTGTTTTTCACTCCCTTATGTAGGTTGAACTATGTAAAACATTAGAAAATGAAACATAGTTGTTTCTTGCAACAAATACATCAAAATCAAAAATTTTCATGGACACTTAAAATGCTACTGTGGATCTCCAATTTACTAATATGCTAGTGTGGACCACCAAAAATCTTATATGGACACCTAGGAGTCATACAGACCCTGGTTGGGAACCACTGGTCTAGAGTGTTGCAGATCTTGAGAAGAAAGATTAGGAAAAGTATTGAGGTATAGGATTTGGGGTTGGGTGTAAACATGAGGGTGTTCGGAAGTGGAGATATGGATGTGTTGGGTGGACCATTGTAGTAGTGATAAAAAAAGGCAGGAAAATGTAATGACTCCGTAAGGGTTTTTGTAATTAATGCCAAAATGTTTGCTAAACTTTTTTTTCTACTCAACTATTTTGTAACTTAACATTTTCTATGTAGTGTACCATATTGAAGTGTTTCTTTTTTAGTTATGATAGAGCCACTGCAATTTTGGAGCAATAATTTTACAAGAAATCTGTTTTATATTAAAGCTTTGTTAAAATATGCCATGAGTGTTGATGTCCTGTGAACTTTCTTTTGTGTTGGTGGAAAGAAGTTTTATTTTACCAGACAAACAAACTTTGTATATGCATGCTGTGTCATGTTGCACAAATGTTTTGTCCCTTAATTAAAATGACATAAGAGTAATGACAAAGATATTTGATACAAACCTGAAAAGTTTCAGAAATTCACAATAACTGAGAGGTTACATTTGTCCTGGTGGCATTAAGAATTATCTGAGGGATAGCAAGAAAGAAAAAGAAAAGAAAGGAAAATAACTAAAAGTCAAAAAGATTTAGATAAGAACTAGGTTAGTAAACATAAAAGACTGCCTGCTTGTAGGCTAGATGTAAAATCTAACCAAACACGAAGAGGTTTCATGCCAAAGCGGCAAGATACTGTCATACACACATTACAGACATGAAAGCTGTGAAATGTTATAAAAGATGTGGCTTCATTGAATGTAGAGTTACTTTAGGGCTTCTCAAGAAAGAACAGATATGTAGATATGTGTGGTCAAACAGAAATGATAGTATGTCTTGTTGAGACTGATTTAACAGATCTATAATCAATCTTCCAATTGTGACCAACCTGTCTTATTGTATATCTAGGATTTCATTATCTAATGTGTCCTTCCCATTTTAACATAGTAGTTATAGGGGAAGGGGTTAGCTGCTGTTTTTAGCAATTCAAGCAGCCACATTGAAGCTTCCACATTGGCTTAACATAATATAATGCACTATACATTTAGTGAATGAACACAGGTAAAAGTAACCTTTTCGTCTTCCTGTATAAGTCATCTTCTCTAGTGTTAGTAATTTGAGCAATCACATTGAAGCTTCTGCATATATTATGTCACTATATGTAGCTAACTGTAAGTATATCCTGAGCTATCAGAGTATATGATTTTTATTAGTATTTCCAATGTTTTACTTTATCCTTTCTGAGTTGAGAAATAATATCCAGTTGACACTATAACCACATCCTATGAAATTGACAAAATTCTGCTTATGCTGGAAATCTTTGTTATTTTCTTCGCAGCCCTGTTTGATACTAACATTGGAAGTCAATTTGACATTCTGGGTGCATATTATTGTAATTTCTATCATTCCACTGGCACTAGAGTGGTTGTCCTATGTAGAATGACCCATTGTAGATGGGTAACCTGTGATGTGACTCGTTCCAATTTTGACATGGTTTCTACATCTGGATACTCTTATCTTATTTCTTTACTGTCCACAAGGGGTTACACACAGAGGGGACAAACAAGGACAGACAAACGGATTAAGTCGATTATATCGACCCCAGTGAGTAACTGTTACTTATTTAATCGACCCCGAAAGGGATGAAAGGCAAAGTCGAATTTGGTGGAATTTGAACTCAGAACGTGAAGACAGACGAAATACCGCTAGGCATTTTGCCCGGCGTACTGATGTTTCTGCCAGTTCGCCACCTTTTACCAACCACTTTAGGGAGTTTACAGGGTGCATTTTATCAAGCTGCTGACTCTAGAAAAGTTGACTCCTGCAGTAGGATTAGAAACCCCTTTCTACTGTCTGCCCATTCTTATTTGGAATTACTGCCTTCTTCTTTACCACGGTCAACTTTTTTACTGTGTATATTGTTATTTTTGGTAGGTTCCTTAGTTTCTTACTGCTGAATATGTTCCTGTCACCAAACCACTTTACAATAGGGATTGGTTGTATTTTATCATGGTTCCAATTTAGAGAGTTACTCCAGGACTTTTACAGTTTACTGGGCAGCCATTTCAATCCAAGATAGATGGGCATGTTCCTTCTGATATGGAGGTATAGAGTGTCTTGATGGTACTAGGTAGAGGGTTAGGAAATTTAACTTCCAAGCTTTTTATCCTGGAGGAATTCTTAGATATGAATATTCTTACTTAAGAAATATTTTTATTGACAACTGTTTCAAAACTTCTTAGAAATAGCAAAAGGATGTAGATGTGTCATTTTCTCATCAATCTTGTACTTCTTTTATTGTTGTGATCTTTGTTTAGCCATAAGGTCATCTCTGACTATAGTTCTATAATCAAACACTCTAGCTGTTACTATCCCATTTTTTGTACACATACACACTATCTAGAACTGCATTATCCAATATAACTGTCATGTTTGAAGATGATATGATATAATTTGAGGGAGGTTTTGCTCCTATGCCTAATAGGCTGACCCAAAGCATCTAGGTTCCCTTGTTGGTTCATGTGCTTGTTTTGATGATAGTTATGTAGTTTCAGTATGTCAGGTTTTGATTGCCCCCTTTGTACCACCTCACCAGTGGTTGGCATTAGGAAGGGCACCAGCTGTAAAAACTATACCAAAACATACAGTAGAACTTGACGTAGTCTTTTGACTTTCTAGTTCCTGTCAAACCATCCAACCCATGTCAACGTGGAAGGAAGATGTTAAATGATGATGATCATGATCATGATCATCATTACCCTAATATTTGTTTCTTCATGCTGACATGGGTTAGATGCATCCACAGCACAGCCTATTTCCAGGAAGGACACTGAAAACCAGTACTATTATAAGTTATATATATGCACATGCACATACAAACATCACATCTGCTTACACACAGCTCTGTAAACACACAGAGATATAAACAAATTATTATCTTATCGTTATCACTCTTCTCATACCTGATTGTGTATCTAGTTAGTCATTTATATATAAGTCTCTTCCATTCTTATTATCTAAAAGAGCAATGAAAAGTTTAATACACATACATAAACAGATAAGCAAATAAACCATATTTTACATTCATGTGAAAGTTATTAAAATTCCATTGCTGTCATTATAAAAATGAAAATTAGATTTCCTAAATTTTGAATTACTATGATAAAAACTGTTGAAAAATTAATTTTCAATATCATAGTAAATCTCAAAGGATTTATTATTAAAGTTTCTAAGACAACTTTTCCAGCTCTGTGCATTTAAAATAAATCATATACTATTTTACAATCTATGTCTTTTCCCAAGTCAACTTGGATCCTTCTTATCCCATCCTATATGTGACTACATGTAGTTCTATGATGCAAAACTTCTCATTCTAAAGTGTTTCTATGTGATTTAACAAGTTCTAGTGTATCAAACACTGATTTCTTCAAATTCTTGATTGTCTTTAAAATCAATTTGAATACAATATGTTTTGTTAAAAATATGGTTGGAAAAGATTTAAAGAAACTGACATGGAACCAAATAGAATTCTTATCTCTAAAATAAACTGCAAACATGTGTACAATTTCTCCAGTCAGAATATAATATGCTAGGAATGTATGTTGTATGATAGTAAATATCCCCTTGACATAGCTCTTTATATGTAAAATATTTTGAATCTTCTACAGTATACATTTTTCTCAACTTCATTATGTTAAACAGATGCTACCTGAGAAAAAAATAGACTTTTTTTGTTTAATGATGATGATGATTATATATATATATATATATACATACATATGCATGTATGACATTGTTAGAATTTTATAAAATTCAAGTGAATGTGATATAATACTTAAAAAATTTTTTTTTTTTTTTAACATTGGCTCTTGAAGCACATCACACATAGTTCTTTTTATATAGCTGTAAATATCAGTACGTAAGTATTGGGTGAAAACATTTTTTGGATAGCAATAACCTTTGACTTTTTCTATCAAAAAACGGTTTTTCAATCCTTATTTATATGCTCTTATTTATAGCTTTATGTGATGTGCCTTGATATCCAATGTTAACCATAAAAAAACAAATAGACAAACAATGTATACCAGCCACTAAATAACTACTGAAGGTGAAATTTGCTTACTGCTACTGTCTTGATATTTGATGGTAGTTGTTATAAGGAAGGGTATCAATCTGTAAAACACCAAATGTTAGCGTTTTACTGGCAAATATTCAAAATTGCAAACTTGTCCACCACTCCAGTGCATACCAAGAATGAAAATCTGAATGAGGTGTGTGTGTGTGTGTGTGTTGGTGTAAATGTCTGCATGATGTAGATTTTGGTATGCAAGTTATTGAGAAAGGATCTAATGTTGTTTTCATGGTTGTAGGGAATGGGTTAAATTCTGAGCATTGTTTACAAGAGTGGTATTCGGTATTCATTAATATCTTGTCATTCTTACTACTAAACAATGTTTTGAAGTTTGGAAGCATTTCTGAAATGATGAATGGCAAAAAAAAAAAAAAAAAAAAGGAAGAATAAAATAGGAGAAAAAGAAAAAATAAGGAAGCACAGAGTGGCAATAAGAAAACAGAATTCTAATCTTAACAAAGACAAACTTACATGACAATATCTGGATCTGATTTGCATCCTTATTTTTTCCTAAACAAATGTCAGAACAAGAATTTAACAGTCTAAGCAATAGAAAGTTTGTTTCTCTCTCTTTGCAATTTTACATCATTTTTCTGTAAAGGCTTGGGTGGGTTAGTTTATGTTGCATCAGTCTGTTTCTTCTTAGAAAGCTTTCGCCAACCTAAACTGAGAAGTTTAATGATTTGAAAGTATTTGAATGATTGACAGTTAGGGTTTGTCACAAAGACCGTCCACACTTTATAATGGTGCATTGTGATACAATTTAAGATTTAAGGTATGTCCTCTGTTCTTAAGACAGTAAGATATTTAGAAGATTCATTATTGACCTGATGCACTGTTCTTAGTTAAAGTAGGTCCACTTTGCATTCATGTTGTACTCATGCAAACTAGTTACATGGAGATAGTCAGTTGAATACTGAAGAGCAAGATCAGGCTGTTCTGATGCCATGCTGCACATTTTATTATGCTTGAGTTGTGTTAAGTTAGAGCATGTTGGATCTATTTTACAATGAAGTAATAGAGAGTATTAGTTTTTTAAGATTGTCTTCCTTTACCTTATTATTACAAATTAGAAACCAAGATTTTCAGTAAGCAGTTATGTAAGGTGAAATAAGGACGCAAATATAGTTATAATACTTCATATTCAAATGGTTAGTTATGATATGCATACATTCTAAGAGAATGTAATAGGCTGAAGTTAATGTCCAAAGACAAATATAGCAATAACTGATATTCCTATCAGTTATTGCCTCATTATCATCTTATATTTCAATTATCTACACAGAAGCTATAGTACTCCTATAAATGTATATTGTTATCTGCAGTTTTCTTTCTGTGTTTTATTTTATGACATAAATCTTAAGATCTTCCAGTGCAACTTCACCAAATATTTTTTCTGTGCCTTATGTGGGTCTTGTATAGTGTGAACCCAGTAACTAGGCTATTTCTTGTTTGAGATTATATATATATATATATATATATATATATATATATATTTTATATATAAATGGCAATTTCTGCCTGTCTGTTATCATCTTGCTGCCCAACCAGGGAACCAATCTTCACTAAACCATGTATAAATGTTGAACTACATCCAGTTCAATTATCGGTTAATTGGATTTCAATAAAAATTGATAATGGACCGACTATGGGGGTTGGGCTATTTATTACATGATAAAATGAGACCTGTGCAAAAGTGTTAAGTTCAGGGAAATGTGGCATAATGAGGGTGGTTGATATCAGGGAAGGGGAGGAGACAGGAAGTGATAGACACACAGGAAATGTGAGAGACAGAGAGAATAACAGACATGAACATTTCCATATATATAAAAGAGAGTTTGTGTGTGTGCACGTGTACATGCATCTTCCTTATGCATTAAAAAACTGAGTTGCTGATTTTGATGTATGCAGTATCAAAAGATTTAGTAATCTTTCAACTACCAAATAAACTTTATTTTCATTTATATATTTGTATTACAAAAGTTTTATATTATAATCTTTTCTATAAGTCAACTATCATAAACATTTTATACCACAACGATAACATCACATTTTCTACATGTTTGTGTACCTTAAAAGACATCCATTTCTCTATATGTTATGAGGAAATATAGTCACTCACTCTCTCACTCACATGCATGTGCACACATATATACAAAAAAGATACATGTATATATATTTATGTATGTGTATATGAAAGATGTGTGTGTGTGTGTGAGGCAGAGAGAGATCGAGTGACTGCCATTTACACATAAATGACAACACACACACCTTCACTCACTCACTCTCTCTCTCTCTTTCTCTCTCTCACATGCACATGTCCATTTCATATACAGGGAGTTGTTTAATGGGGCCTCTGTATTGGGTATTAATAGGTTGTCACATGCTCAATAACAGAACTGATGATGATAGTAGTAATGGTGGTCGTAATAGGTAGCTGAATGTTTTGGTTTGTTGAACTTCATTTTCTTCAATTTCTTCTCCACTTATGACTAAATAATGTATATATGGATACAATAAGAAATAAAGTAGAACTTGTATTTTAACTGAAAACTTTCACTTGCATTTTATTCTTCACTCTACAGTCTCAGTATCAGCATATTTACCACTATAGTCTTCCTCTCTGAGCTGTCATGAGTCATTATTATCACCATGTACATAAAACTGATGCTCTGCCGACTGACCTATGCCATCGTTATTATCACTTTGTTTTCACTGCCATTGCCACTAGCAGCATCAGCATTTTTTTATTCATTTATTTTTAGATTGTTACCAACATCTTTTTTAATATTTTTCAGTGTAGAAAATGGTATGCTTATATAAACTACATACAAGAATGGAACACTCCTCTTAAAAAACGTATAACCTTCTGGTTTAAGGAAGTGGCCTTTGGTGATGTCAAATTACCATGATTTATCACAAGCTCTCTAAGATACCAATCCTGTTAAAACTTAAGAACTGTTTCTTTTTAGCCTGGAAAGAAATAGAAAGAAAAGAATAATTTCTAAGGTTTTAAATAAATAATAGAATTTTCAGAGTCTTATAGTTATAAAAAGATAAAATTCTTTCATAATTTTTCTTGTGGGTTTTGTTAACTGTAGAAGGAAGGAGGTAAAAGTGAATAATGGTTTTGTCAGTACTAGATAAGGAGGCAAACATGACTCATTGAGTTCAGAATAAAAGCACTTAGTATAGTTTCTGTGTCTTAGAACAGTTTGATGTAGGAAAGGATGTGTGCCAAGTAACAGATGAACAACATGGACACCACAGATATTTTAAAGGGATTAGCAAGATTTTTCTTTATAACTTAACAACAACTGCTGTTCTGCACATTTTTTGTTTTCTCTATTTCTTGACTGAGTTTAGGCAAGAAACTACCAAGTCTTGGTTGGATATTTGGTAAACGAAGAGAGAACATGAGTTGCTGATAGAGTGGTTGATATGCGATTTTGGTGTTTTTATAACATTGAGATGGAAATTTTATGAGAATTCTGAGAATAATTTAGGGCAGTGGATTGGCAGAATTAGAGTAGTGTCAGACAAAATACCTGTGATATTTAATTGCATTTCTTTAAATACTGAGTTCAGATCCCTCTGCAGTCAATTTTACCTTTCATTTTTCTGGTGTCAATAGAATACAAGTCCACTTATGGTGAGTGGGAGTAGACATATATCTTAATAAGGCATCTTAGACATGAATGAAGTTATTAAAGAAAACTCTTATTTATTTTTCTCTTTTTATAGTTACTCAGGGGAGGGTCTCTACAAGCCCTTTCTACATCAGAGATATTAAAACACTTGATGGCCACTTTAAGCAGCTGTTAGTCAAAGTCTGCAGGAAATATATGAGCGGGAATGGAATTACCTTGAGTGGTATTTCTGAGGGAAAAGGATTGGCTTTCAGTGTTCACTGTGTGTTCTGGTAGGTGTGATACAGTTGTGACAATGAAGTTTGAATAGAGTAGAGCTGTATCACATTGTCATAAATACTGTAGGAGCAGTACTGTCTCATACATTGTCCTTGAATACCATGAGAGTAAAGATATATCTCATTGTCCTTGAATACCAACAGAGTAGAGTTCCACCACAACTTTCTGAATAATGTCAACTAGAGTTATATCTTCTTGCTCTGAATACTATAAGAGAAGAGCTATATCCTTGTAACAGCCAACTTATTTATGTTTGTCTTGTATGTCTGAAAGGTTGGTTGGAAAACAAGGATAGACAGGAATTAGTGTTCCTGTTTGGTTTGCTATAACGAAGAGAATGTTATTGCCCCTCACTATTGAATTACAATGAAAGTTGATACAGTACTTTACTGTTGATATGTTATGCATTTGTTCTAATTACCAAGCTATTGATTATCATTATTCAGACACTTTGACCATCTTGTTACCATATATATGTTAAAACAGTTCAGTTAATTTTGAAAATAATGAAGAGTTTAATAAAATAACTTTGCTATTTTTAAAATGGTGTTTGAAGCAAAGTAACATGAAATCTTAATGGAGTGTTTTTAATCTAGCTCACTTTAAACGAAAAAAATTGTACTATAGAATCAACAAGGGGTGGGCTTAAGTGGATTGGTATTAAAAAGGTTAAAGTAATACTATAGTTAGTCAAATATATTTTGCTAACCTAACCTGAAAGTTTTGTAAACTTTCCAGATCCAAATCATCAGTTAGTTGTTTACTGTTGACTTTTTTTCACTTATTTAGGTCCATGTGGTCTCTTGACTTGTCACAAATAGCTGCCAAATTTCTCCCAGATCATGTGCCACTGTTTCAATAAAGAAAGGACTCATTGGATAATGTAGTCTTAGATACAATATGCCTCAAGAAAAGTTGAAAGCTTGCATGATCAGGATTGTTCTGGGGTAAGGGGCACATGCAAATTATATTATTCTATTTTTAGTATTCTCCATCAATTTACTTATCTATAGTAGCTTCATAATTGAGATAATTCACTACTGAGAAGTTATTGTGCTTTCTACATTGCTGTATTATACAAACCCAGGGTTGTAAATCATTGTAAAGGCACACTGAAGGAGTAACCAAAAAGGCGAAAATGACAAAACTATTTGAGCTGTTTTGCTTACTCTTGCCCTCTGTTGTGACATTTCAAATACTGAAAACACTTCAAGGGCGATTGTTCAAATAGTTGTGATAACAAGAATCTCATTGAAAATATTTTCTCTCAGTTTAAAGTCCACAAAGTTAAATACCTATATATTTGGTATGCAGTAGAAATTGTTTCCCTATTATAAAATTTTTGTACATGTGTGTGTATGTTGATGATCTTGAAAAGGAATAAATAGCTTGCATGCACCTCTAATTAGCTAGAAATTAGTTTGATTTTCTTGTTTTTAAATAATATATATATATATATCTTTTGTATACAAATATATATGGGATTGCTATTGTTGAATTTGATGTTCCATGCAGGTTATCTCCAAGCAACAACAATAGTGAAACATGTAGTTATAAATGATATAAGCTTATATTTATCTTAGTTTATCATATATATATATCATGGAATGAACAGGCTTTGGAATGCACATTATAAGGTTATTACCCAGATGATGATATATGTATTTATAACTTTTTGTATACAATATGTAATGTGTATGTGTGTATTTAAAAATATAATTTTAGCGTGTTTACATTATAATCATACTCTTGTATGTTCTTAAGTTATCTCTTCTCATTTTACACAATGTAGAAAATCAAGTGCAACTCTGTAGTCTGTCTGTTAATCTTAGAATCTACTTGTCACTTGTGTATGATTGTTGCATCTTGGAAGAATCATTTTGACAACAGTCTACAATGACATGCACTTGCAAACTTACTTTTTCATCTCATTTTACAATTAATTGTATCAAAGTCTCTAAACTACTTATACAAACACGCACACACACACACACACACACACACACTACTTGATCTTAAAAAGTAGGGCGATGGAGTTTGGTTGCAATGGCAATGAAAGGACTTTGACAAACTTAGTTGATTGATAGATTGATTGATTGGCCAAATGGTTAACTAAGCAATCGTTTAAAAATTAACTGATTGACTAATGATAATAAAAGAAGTGAAACCAAATCAGTGTGTGTGTGTGATATTTATTGGCATAGTGACCTTCCTAAGATACAACAAAATAAAGAAATAGTGTTTTATCGGAATGTTTAAGATCCAACAAGACATGATTGTGAGGTACATACATTGGGGTTGAAGTGATTCAATTTTCATTAGCAGTTGAACTCTCCATCGCTTCATCAACGGCCACTTTTTCTTACAGATAAAGTTATTATTGTTGATAATCCTCAGTCAGTTAATTTTCTAATAGGCTTTATTGTTTAATCTCTGATCAACCACAATCAAGCAGACCTACTATCAAAGACATTCTCATGGTGACTATCTGATCTTTTTAATTTTCTTCTTATTAGATTTGTATTTTCTTCCTTTTTTCTTTTTAGTTATATTGTGTAATTTAAGGGGCATTTTGCTCTTATTTTCAACTGATCAATCTTATACTGGTCATTGTTTAGTCCTAGCTCAGCCCTGATTGTTCAGGCCTAATGATCCCACTTTCATGCCAGGCAGGAATTTCAACCATGTTTCGTGGTCTGCTACCACAACAGCTCCTTTATAGGATCCAGTTAGCTCAAGACATCATCAGGAGGAACCACGTCTGGTTTCGGCCCCTACTCCTCTACCGTTTTGACGTGGCGGGGCCACCCCCTTTCGGAGGTGTCTTCAGCTCTGGTGTTGGGTGCATGTCTTCTTTCACTATTTGTGACTGTTCTAATTCAACTGTGGAATGTCCCTCGCTATAGTTATTTTCCAGGAGGTTCTGGCCACACGTCTTACGGTTCATCAACCCGCGTTGTTGAATTACTTTCTTCCGACATACCTTCCCTTGGTGGATTAGGATCCAGTTAGCTGAAGACATCATCAGGAGGAACCACATCCGGTTTCGGCCCCTACTCCTCTACCGTTTTGACGTGGCGGGCCCCCACTTTCGGATGTGTCTTCAGCTCTGGTGTTGGGTGCATGTCTTCTTTCTTCTATTCCCTGGCCTCTTGTCTTCTTTCTTCTATTCCCTGGCCTCTTACATCTAGGATTGCATTATCCAGTGTTTTTTTCCCAATTTGAAACTGTGAGGTGTAATTTAAAGATTTGGCTGCTATTCCTAGCAGTTCAAGCAACTGCACATTGGCTTTCTTGACTCAGTCTTCTGCTGGTTTTAAAAAATAGGCAAAACTGGTCTTTGGACATCTCAGCATTCTTTTTAAAAATATGTTGCTGCCACCTTTTTATGTTTTCTGATTAATTTTTTTATGCATCCGGACAGCATTTGTATACAAGCATTATTCTTAATTTGTTTCATTGCATCTTGGAAATATCAGAACCTCTTGTTTACTTCACATACCATATATATATATATTGTGTGTGTGTGTGTGTGTGTGTGTGTGTGTGTGTGTGTGTGTTGGTTGACACAAAAACTGGTTACATCACTGATATTTTTTCTATGTCAAGTGCAGCTGTCATAGATAAACAGACAACTACACTAAATCATCCACACTTTCTTCTCTACCCACCCTCCCTCTCTTACATAGTTCTTTCATCCCTATTTCAATATGACCCTTCTCTGCATAACAAGTATCTACATACCCATTTCTCCTTTCCTCCCTGTTGCCTCCTTTATTGGAAAAATAAAGCCATGCTGTATATCTTTTAATGTATCTGTCTGCCTGGTGCCAGAGAGCCTTTTTTTTTTTTGGTCTTTAAGTAGCACATACCATGATTCATTTTGTGCTTATTGAATACGATTTTTTTTTTTTTTTCCAACGATTTTATTTTCATTGTACTTTTATTTAAAATGCACATTGAACTCCACTACACAGCTAAGTGGAGTTCTGTGTGACTTTCGTACGTGCAGTGTTTTGTTTTGGATTTGAGTATTCTGATACCCTTCTACAGGCTACCTTAAAGACAAGTGGCTGGAGATTTTAATGGGCATGTTGGGTGGCAATCCGGTATCTTCACAGGTGTACACGGGGGCCATGGTATTAGTTCCCGAAATGATGAGGGAACTAGGCTACTGGAGTTCTCTGATGCATGTAACCTTTTAATCTGCAACACTAACTTCAGGAAGCCAGACAGCTACCTGATAACCTATCAATCAGATGACTCTGTTTGCCAGATTGATTTCATCCTCACCAGACAGCGGGACGCAGGGTTGCTCTTAGATATAAAGACCCTCCTGAGTGAAGAATGTACCCCCAGCATAGGCTAGTCATTAGTGACTTTAGGCTCGAGGCCAGAAGGATACCAAAAAGCATGCCAGTGGCACATCAAAAGCACCAACCGATTGTGGCCTTTGTCAGCCTCCACTGGCCCCTGTGCTAGTGGCACGTAAAAAGCACCCACTACACTCTCGGAGTGGTTGGCATTAGGAAGGGCATCCAGCTGTAGAAACACTGCCAGATCAGACTGGAGCCTGGTGCAGCCTCCTGGCTTCCTAGACCCCAGTTGAACTATCCAACCCATGCTAGCATGGAAAATGGACGATAAACGTTGATGATGATATCTTATTGAAAGTAGTCTATGTAAGATGTGTGCAGTGTCTACTAGTGTTATTTGTTATATGTAATATATAAGTTTTGGAGTTTATTATTATCATCATAATGATAATAGGTGACAGTGTCAGAAGAATGGTGGAGAAAATGCCATGCTGCATTATTGAGTTATATCCCTTTGTTCCGAGTTAAATCCTGTTTGGATGAGCTTTGTCTTACGTCTGTCTGAAGTTTATAAAATCAATTTGGTGTAATGTTTGTTTAAGATGGAAAACAATAAGTTGAGGCAAAATACTGAATATACAAGCTATCAGCTGTAGTGTGCAAGAAGACTGCATTGGTACAGATATATGATGCATATGAAAGATGATGGTTGAGTGTAAGAGTACTTTGCCAGTCAAATGGTACGAACCAGTCAAAGCAGTAGTGAAGTTTGATCTAAGAGGAGACAACAACAGGTTGCAACAAATGGTGAAGCATTGGAGAAGACCCATACAACCCATACAAACATGGAAAAATACGGAAAATTATGATGATGATGAGTCAAGTACTAAGCTCTGTATCATTAACAATACTCTCTTTCAAAATATGTGACCTTGTAATCCTGTTAAAAATGATTTTTGTTTTCTCTGTGATTTGATGTAAGAAATTATGGAGTGGCAGAAATGGTAAAGAATTTAAATCCCCAATGTGATCATCATCATCATCATCATCATCATCTGTTTTTCCAAATATGCATGGGTTTGGTGAGTCTTCTCCTGCACAGCATTTCACCACATGCTGTTATTGTTTGTTATCTTCTTTGTGAAGTTCAGCCTCTTGTTATCAGCCTTTACCACATATGTCTTCTGAAGGTTCCTAACATTAACATAACTTGGCACTTTACTCAACTGTCATTCTCCATACTCATCACATGTCCATACCAGTTATGTCTTCTCTCTTGTACAGAACATCTAATTTCTCTTATACCTTTTTTCTCTCAACTCATTTTAGCTCCTTTATTCGTACCTGCCATCATTGTATTTAGAGAAGCATTCTAGCTTCATTTCTTTCCAATCTTTGCACATCCTTGGTGCCCATGTTTTGCTACGAAGTAGTATCCCAGTTCAAAGACATACATGTGAGAATTAAATCCCCGATATACAGTTCCTCTTGAAATCACTTGTTTCTGTAACGGAAAATTTATTCCATAAAAATGCTTTACAGCATATTATAGAATCTCTAACATAAAGATTTAATATTTTGTTCTTTCTTCGAAGTCTTTAACCCTTTTGATACCAACCTGGCTGAAACTGCCTCTGGCTCTGTAGTACAAATGTCTTGTTTTCAAAAGTTCTGAATTAAAATCTTCCGCCAAACCTTGGTCACAATTTGTTCCCTAACGCTAGCTTAATGATAACTAAGTTATTTTACTAAATTCTTTGTTATATTTAAAATTAATTGAAAGAAACACAGAGCATCTCAACAGAAATATGGTAACAAAAGAGTTAATTCAAGGTGTGTTTGTTTCATGTTTTCCTTTGGTCAGCACTTTAACACTTTGGCATTTAAACTGGCCATATCCAACTTGGATATTCTACCTGTTTTATGTTCAAACTGTCCTAAATTGACATCTCACACTTACCCTACAATATAATTCTAAAAATAAACAATCACATGATCAAAATCTTGACACTACAAGGTAATGCATGATTAATTCAAAACAATATGAATAATTAAACATTACAGTTGACAGAGTAAAAAACTTTTGATGCCAAGTTTTTGGAGAGCTTACAAATTAAGTCTTCTTCATTAACCCTTTAGCATTTAAACTGGCCATATCAGGCCCAAATATTCTACCTGTTTTATGTTCAAATTGGCCAGATCTGGTATCTTGCACCTACCCTACAATGTAATTCTGAAAATAAAGTCACACTATCAAAATTCCAAAGCTATGAAATATTGTATGATTAATTCAAAACAATGTGAATACATAAGCGTTGCATTTGGCAAATTAATCTGAACACTAAAAGGTTAAAAAAGACACTTTTATAAATGTTTTTTCCAAGATCATACATTGTACAGCAGCAACCAAATCTCTCACAAGTTACTCTTTACTTATCTTTAAAATGTAGAGACGCAATGACCCAGTGGTTAGGGCAGCGGACTCGCGGTTATAGGATCGCGGTTTCAATTCCCAGACCGGGCGTTGTGAGTGTTTATTGAGCGAAAACATCTAAAGCTCCACGAGGCTTCAACAGGGGATGGTGGCGAACCCTACTGTACTCTTTCACCACCACTTTCTCTCACTCTTACTTCCTGTTTCTGTTGTACCTGTAATTCTACGGGTCAGCCTTGTCACACTGTGTCATGCTGAATACCCCCGAGAACTACGTTAAAGGTACACGTGTCTGTGGAGTGCTCAGCCACTTGCACGTTAATTTCATGAGCAGGCTGGTTCCGTTGATTAGATCAACTGGAACCCTCGACGTCGGAAGCGACGGAGTGCCAACATACATACATCTTTAAAACATGTGATCATCGGCTTGCTTTACCAAAGCTGACCTATGGCTAAGCAACAGCAAAATATTGTTCATTGTGATACTGTTTTTGTAGTAGCACTATAATAATATTAAATGTGTAGTATTTAAACAAATATTTTAAGTACATATATGGTTATGAACTAATTAACTTTAAAAAAATTTGTTCTCTGAAACCGGCTTCTCTGTTTTTAATATTTTCTTTATGTGAACAGAAAAATATTTTCATATATATTCAAGAAGGAAAACTCAATTTTTTTTGTCTGTTCACTTCATAAAACTTATTGTTTTTATATTTTAACATGCTTTTAAAAATATGTTTCCCTATATTGTTTCTTTTCAGACTTTCTGGACTAATTGATTTTTACTTTACCCATTTTTATTACATTTATTAAAGGATTAAATTATTTTCAGGTAAGTGTTCGATTATTTTCCATTTTTGTGTAAAATGTGATAATTAGTTTTCCATCTATTAACTTCATCTTTAGGAACAAACTTTTTCACAATAATCTATACTATCAGTAGAAGGTGGGAGTTTTAATTCACATGGCTATTGTATATAACTTACGAAGTGGGAAATTTTACAATACAAATACACACTTTGCTGATTGATTAAGCATACACACAACCAATTTGACTCTAATACATGAAGGCTGAGATATTCATTAATTTTTTATTTACACATACTTGTAGTATCCTTAAAGGATTATTGTAGTGAGGATGAATTTTATACTCTCATATCTGTAAAATTCTCTCTCTCTCTCTTTCCTTCTCTCACACACACTGAAATGCATATGCTCTGTCTCTTGTGAGGCTCTTTGCTAAATGGAAACTGAAAGAAGTTTGTCATGTGTGTATATATGTATTTGTGCAAATGTTCACATTCTACTTGTGACGTGAATGCTTGTGGTTGGGCTGCAATTGGTTATGGTTATTGACATTTCCTGTCAACGAATTATTCACTAGTTTTGCAAGATCAAATTCCTCTGGAATATAAGAATCCCTTACTTCACAAGCTGGTGAGGTTTGGTGACAGGAAGAACCTTCAGCCATAAAAGTCCTGTCTCAAATAAATGTTCCATTTAAGCCATGCCAGCATGGAAAAACAGACATTAAATGTGCAAATAATATTTTAATCAGTTTAATCTCCAGTTGCCATAAGATATCTTAGTCTTGATCCAAACGAGTAATATTTATTTCTAAACTAAATCTAAGAACATTCTTCTTCACTAGGCCATAGACACATGTACACTTCTAAAGCAAGACCAAATAATGTTTTTATCCACTTGGCCATTGTTGCAGTGATGTGGGTCAATGTTTTAGTAGATAAGAATGTTATTACCCTTGGTTTAGAAATAAAGGTTCCTTGTTTTGAACCAGTCAGGGATTATGTAAACAATCATGAATAAGACGCCTAATGACAATCAGATACTAAACCAACAGAAATGCAATGTGGATGTAAATATAAAAAAAAGAAAGAAAAATGAAATTATTGGTCTGGAAAATGATTCTTTATTAACGACTTATTTCAGGTTTTTAAACATTTAATAAGAATAATGTGAGGCATGAAAAATGAATACAAGTGTGGAATTGTAATTCACATACTTGTGGGGGTGTTTATTCTTAGATCAATCATTTGTGGAATTTTTATACCCAAACCTGTGGGTTTTCTATACACAAAACAAAATGGTTTTAACGTAAGCAGTTGTGGGAATTTAATATGTAAATTTTTAATTTTTAATATGCACACAAATTAAGTTGTGTCTATTCATCTCTAGATTATTTCATTTTTATACACTGTGATATTGTTGCTTTTCTTTCTTTTCTTTTTTTTTTTTTTGAGCCTTGGTGTAGCAGCTGGGAATTTTAATTCACATGGCTATTGTATTTATAACTTACAAACGGATATTTTTCAATACACACTTTGCTGATTGATTAAACATACACACAGGCACTTGACTCTAATTCATGAAAGCTGGGATATTCAGTTTTCTTTTTTACTTATAATTGTAGTACCCTTAAAGCCTTACTCTGACAGCGGTGGGGGGGGGGGGGTGCTTCCACAAGTCTGTGAAATTCACTCATAGACTCTGACACTACATGTTCACTCAGATACATATGCTTTCTCTCTCTATCATATCCACATATACATATGAACATTTTATGCTGCAGACATTGTGGGATCGTAATACATTAACTGCAGAACTTTAAAGTTTCCATAGGCATTATTAATTCAGTAGCAAGGAGATGTTAAGTGGTTGTGATTATGTTCTTATGTTTAATTAATAGAACAAGGAGTAAACACAACAATTTGAATGTTTCAGTAGTAACCTGATAACCCTCAACTCAAATCCCAGTTGCTGAATTGTCACATTTTAATATTTCTGTATCTTTTCTGGATCAAATGTAACACTTTTCACAGGTGGATGTAATTTCTCTTAATTTTGTCTTGAACGTTGATCACTTGTTTAAGCCAATTTTTTTAATATTTAAAGTATCTAAAGAAAGGCAATTGAATAAGTTATTTTATTAATATTTCCACAACCTCTGAAATATGGATTTTAGTTTTTCTTGTTGTGGTCATTAAAATATAGAATGTATAGTCCCAGCATTTAAAATACTGGTTTCTTTATAGAAAATCATAGACAGACTGCATGTTGTGGTCAAGGGTTATTATAAAGCTTTCATTAAGGTGAGTATCTGCAGTCCCAAATAGCAGCAAGTCCTGGACAACTATGATTGTAGCAAAGTTTCAATCCCTAGTTGAACTATTTCTCTTAACTTGTTCTGGGGCTCTTTTGTTCTGGTTGAGAAGTTAACAGTTTTCATTCCTAATATCTTCATCACATTCTTTGCTATTATTTATTATAGGATAAATTTATAGATTTCAATTAGCACAGCACTTGTAAATTTAAACTTTATTAGAATACAATTAAAATACATCTTTTAGCTTTTACTTGTTTCAGTCATTAGACTGCAGCCATGATGGAGCACTATCTTGAAGGCCTTTAGTCAAACGGATCGACTCCCCTCCCAGTGTGTTTTTTTTTATCTTTGAAGCCTGGCATTTGTTTATCAGTCTCTTTTGCTGGACCACTGGGTTATGGGAATGTAAACACACCAACACTAGTTGTCAAGCAGTGGTGGGGGACAAAGACACATACACATAGATGCACACACACACACATGATGGCTTCTTTTAGCTTCCATCTACCAAATCCACTCACAGGGCTATGGTAGCAGACACTTGCTCACGGTGCCATGCTACACAGTCATGCCTGCACTTATGTGTGTAAATTAAACTTAAGTACAGTGTGCCATTGCAAAAACTGCCTTTTTATAAGTAAATTTTCTGTGGACAAGAAAAAGGATCAACTGGATCAGTTTCAATCCTTTATTGGGATTTCTTCAGTAATTGAGTACCTTTTCATCACTGTCCAATGGAAATCTAATCTTAATAGACATTTATTAAAGGTTTCATTTAATGAGAAAAATCAATCTGCATAAATAAAGCATTTTAAGGTGGTTCAGTTAATAAATTACTGATGTGTCAGCAGTATTTAGTTATTCTGCTATAATGTACTAGAATAAATCTATAGATTTCAGCCAAAACCGCTTGTATAAATTAAACATCATTAAATCTACCAAACACTTTTTTCGTAGGCACAGGAGTGGTTGTGTAGTAAGTTGCTTGTAAGTCCCAGGTTCAGTCCCATTGTGTGGCACCTTGGACAAGTGTCTTCTACTATAGCCTCTAGCTGACCAAAGCCTAGTCAGTGGATTTGGTAGATGGAAGCTGAAAGAAGCCTGTCATATATATATATATATATTTGTGTGTGTGTGTGTGTATATGTTTGTCCCCCCACCATTGCTTGACAACCGATGCCGGTGTGTTTATGTCCCCATAACTTAGCAGTTCGACCAAAGAGCCGATAGAATAAGTACTAGGTTTACAAAAAATAAGTCTTGGGGTCAATTTGTTTGACTAAAGGTGGTGCTCCAGCATGGCCGCAGTCAAATGACTGAAACAAATAAAAGAATAAAAGAATAATCTCTCAGTGGACAGAAAAAAAAGGGATCAACTGAAATGGTTGCAGTCATTTATTGTAGTTTCATCAGCATCTGAGTATCTATATAGAACTTATTCATGGAAACATTGTTTCTCTCTCTCTCTCTCTTTCTATATATATATATATATATATATATATATATATATACACACACACACACATACACTCTAGTACTTAGGGCTTCACTAAATTATGAATAGTTATGAATGAGTACACAATTGTTTATGACTATCCATTGTAAAAAAAAAAAAAGTTTTACACAGGAGTGGCTGTGTGGTAAGCATAGGCGCAGGAGTGGCTGTGTGGTAAGTAGCTTGCTTACCAACCACATGGTTCCTGGCTCATTCCCACTGCATGGCACCTTGGGCAAGTGTCTTCTACTATAGCCTCGGGCCAACCAAAGCCTTGTGAGTGGATTTGGTAGACAGAAACTGAAAGAAGCCCGTCGAATATATATATATATATATATATATATATATATATATATATATATATATATATATGTGTGTGTATGTATGTGTGTATATGTTTGTCCCCCCCCCCCCCCCCCGATATCGCTTGACAACTGATGGTGGTGTGTTTACGTCCCCATAACTTAGTGGTTTGGCAAAAAAGACCAACAGAATAAGTACTAAGCTTCCAAAGAATAAGTCCTGGGGTCAATTTGCTCGACTAAAGGCGGTGCTCCAGCATGGCTGCAGTCAAATGACTGAAACAAGTAAAAGAGAGTAAAAAGAGTATGATGGGTTGGCTGAAATTTGTAGATTTATTCTGTAGCATATAAGCAGAACACTACTAATGTGTCAATAATATATTCTTTGGGATATAGTAAAAGTGAAACAGAAGACCCAGTTTTCTGTAACATGAGAGTACTTCTCTCTTTAATAAGGTTTGTATCTATTTGTTTTGTAATGGTTTGGTCTGAAGGAAAATAATGACCTTGACCTTAAAAGCCTCTGAGGCTGGCATGAACAATGTAATTGGTATTCTTCTTGAACAATTGCAGAGAGAAAAAAGCAATGTCAGGGAGGGAATTCTGGATGACTGATGGGGAGGAAGGATAGGAATTAGTGGTTTGTGTTGAGTTGGAGGGGATACAATATGGATGGCATGAGGAGAGGGAGTTGAGTGCATTTGTGTTCATATGGCATTAGACAGCCAGTTTCAACTATAAAATGAAACTCAGCTCTTTGGGAACTTGTCTTTTCTTCTCTAGCACCAAAATATTCTAGCATTTTAGATCGTTGACAGTAAGGTATTAATTGATGATAGGGAAGTATTTAACTGCTCTATATTCAGCTTAGACTTACCTACTCATAAAAGATTCCTCTGTCATTCAATTTTTAAAAGACTTTCTTGTTTTTTGTTTTGAAGAAAATTTGATCTGGTACACACTATTCCTGTGGGAAACATTGAGAGAGAGAGAGAAAGATTATGTGTGTGTGTGTGCATGTGTAAAGGTAATGAAAAATGACATGGTAATTTAGATATGTAATGTGAAGAGAGAGAAAAAGAATGAGGGTGCAAGTGCACTCTGTAGGCAGCTGGTAAAGAAATTATGTTTTACATGCATATACGATGAGAATAGATGATGTTTACCGAGAGACAAAAAGTTTATTTGCGAGTTGGTTGGTAGTTGTTGAAAAGAGGTTAGAGATTTTGGAGCAATATTGTGAAAGTTGAGCTAGGTAGGTTATATTACCTCGATGACATGATCAGTGAGTGGACACAGTTCTGTCAATATATTTGAGCCAAGCCTGCATTGAAAGCAAAAAATACAAAACCAGCATTAAATACCACCATCACCACTGTCATCAATGACATTCATAATGGTGATGCTGGCTTTCTGTGCAATGTAATGAACATGAAATCTGAACCAAATGCATTGTTATTTCTGGTTTTGTTTATTTTACAAACAGAAAAAGAAGGAGCAGTAATTTGGTAAAATTGGTAGAGAATTAGACAAAAATGTGTTGCCGTATTTAGTTTTGTCACTTTGCAGGAGTTCAAATCCCACTGGTTCAATTTTCTCTTGTATATGATATGTCAAGACTTTTCAGTTTTAGGCTAACTCAATTTATTTGATGTTGTCTTTGTATATCAGAATACATATTTGGTTAAATTAATTGCAACTCTCACTTATATTAATTACACACATACATGTGAAGTAGTGAAGTGATTACAAGACTGCTGAGTCACTGAGCATAAAACTAGTTGCTGACAATGTGTTATCCTTTCAGGTAATGCACCCTATTTCAATCGATTTAAACAATCCCTATCATTCTTTACTGTGGCATGATTGTATGAAGCATGAAATTTATTGTGTTAATGGATATTTATAGAACAAACAGGATATAGACTCCTGACTCACCAGCTAAGATCTTGTAAAATTTTTTAAATAATTTGTGTTTGTGAACATCTGACATTTCTGACAGGGCTCTTCTTCAAAGAAATGTTTGCAAAAGGTTTCTATTTGTTTTTAAATCTTGTCATCCAAAACATTAGAACTCCACCTTGCATCCCAGCACATAAACTTATTTTATGAATTTTATTAAATGTTATTTTTTTGCTGAAGCTGAACATAACTAGGTTTACTTGGATTCTACTTTTTCCAAAGAATCTACTACTTACGTGCTTATTTGAACTTGTGAGAAGGTTTCTATATAGAGCCAACCAATACCTTGTGAGTAAATTTGGTAGATGGAAACTGTGTGCAAGCTCAGTCTATTTGTATCCCCCAACCACTTGGCAACTGGTGTTGGTTTGTCAATTTAATTAAACCTTTCAAGGCAATGCCCCAGTATAGCCACAGTCCAGTGAGTGAAACAAATAAGAGATGAAAGAAAATAGTAATTTGAAATGCACACTAGAGCAACTTTGTGTTCTTATCACTTTCTATACTTAAAGACCCTGCTTTAAGCTCTAAAATTTTAGAAGACATTGGCAATAAAAGCAGAATGGTGTCGACTAAACCATTACTTTAAGTATGTAGTTTGACCCAGATAGAAATTGACAATATTATAACCATTCAAATATTCCACTGTAGCAAATTGGTGTACTCCCCACTCATTGGAGAGTATGATACACTTTATAGATCATTCATCAATAATTTCCACTTTGCCTGAACATCTTGGCTTTCTTGGCCATCCATAGTATATCTAGAAGTATATTATTCAATGCATTGTTCCTTTTTTTTAAAGATAAGTTGTAATTTGGGAGAAATTTGGCTGTGGTGAATGACTGGTAGTTGTTTTGGTACTTATTGAGTATTTTTTTAGGATTCTTTAATCATTGTTTCTTAAGTGTCAGGGAAGCTGTTAGGAAGCTGTACCAGTCATCTGCAGTGTATGCTTGAAGAGAAGTAACCAAAGATGAAGTTTAGTTTTCCAAAAGATGGCACCTGCACTTACAGACATACAAAATGCTGGCTTGACAACATTCTCTATAATCTTCTTTGTTAGACTGGCACAAACTGAAAGAAAACAAAATATAATAAAAAATACACAATCAGGCTGACTTGGTTCTTATAATGTATACAAGGAGTATAAATTGCAGCAGTAATACTATCAGTAACAGTTGACAAGATATATGTTTGTAAAGCAAAAGAGGCAAAGGGGTTGGTTCATAGTTTGAACCTTGCTTCTACAGCTATTGTGGTGTATCCCAGAGCAGGTTACACAACCCTGCTTGTTTCAGTTTGAGTATCTAGTTATAAAACTAACTCCACTCTCTATTATACAGTTGAGTGGTTAGTGGCAAGAAGTGCATCCAAGTGAAAGTGTAAAAATATGCAGAAACAAACCAGGCAAACATGAGAAATTGGATTTAAATTTGTATTTTTGCAATTTTTAAGTGATTTTAAAGCATGTAAAATTTGTTTGGAGGAGTGAGATGAAGCTTATTGGCTTATCTGTGTGCTGAATCCCAGCCCACCTCTGCTACAAAAAAAAAAAAAGTAAGATTAAGTAGATCACGTTGAAGGTAACTTACCAAATTTCAAAGCTTTGCATAATCTTCACTTTTTATGGAGAAAATAGTTTTTATGGAGGAAAATAAGTCAAGTTGGATGAGGAGAGAAGTAAATATAAATATACAGATAAACTGATAGACATAAAGACAGGGTAAAAGTAAACTAGGGGTCTCCCTCTCCACTGAATGTCGCTAGTGTGGTGCTATGTAAATAAGGGAGGAAATCCCCCACCTCTACTCCCCCCCCCCACAACAACAAACCTAAAATGAAAATGAAATAAAAGAATAGTCTTGGTAATAGGAAAAGCATCCAACTGAGAAAATTCTTTATGCCGACAAACTAACTTATCTTTCTAAATGGTGCAGACATTTTTTGTTTTGTTTTCAAAACTTTTGGTTTTATTTCTGAAGTCTGAAGTAATATTAGTGTTTTTTGTTTGTTTATCTTTTTTGTTTTTGCACAGTAAGCTAATACTAGTGCCACTACTACTGTTACTACTATTACAACTACTACTACTTTCAGCATTGCCTCTAACACCGCTAAAGTTATTAAGTATTACTACCATCACAGCTTTCATTAGTACTACTCTAACAAAAAACCACTACTACTGTTATTGAGCCTTAGTACTACTACCACCACCACTAACACCTCGATGCTCTTAGTACTACTACTACTACCACCACTAACACCTCAATGCCTACCATTATTACTCTTGCCACCATGTCACTACTACTCCTATTACTACCACCACCACCATTACTACTACCACCACCACCATTACTACTACCACCACCACCATTACTACTACCAACACCACCACTACTGCTACTACTACTACTACTACTGTCACCACTACCATCAACTGCATCTCCATCAAGCAGTTACATATGTTTCTGTTGTTGTTTATCATATTTTTAATTACAACATCAGTTCTGAGTAAGATAACAATCTTCCTTTTATTGACATTTTTATCACCCACCCAGCCACCACCAACACTAAAAAAATTAAAAAGAAGAAATTGATAATTTTTTTATTATTTTCATTATTTATTTTTTTAATTCTCTTCCTGTGCTATCTTAAAACTTTATATGCATTTGGATAGACAAATTCTGTCTTGTAGTCTAACCAAATACAGTTATGCTTTTGAAACAAACAGAACAAATAAGAAAGAAAGAAAAGGTTAGTTCTGTAGTTACTGGAATATTTTCTTCAAACTTGTTGTTTTGCTTAGTTTAAATTAATAAAACCTAAACAAACAACCAGGAAAAGCTAATAGTGTACCAATAATAACCCATTGTATAGGCAAGACGTCTGAGTTTTCAACGTCAGAAATAATTATTGTATGATTAAATATTAGTAATAATATAGATTTCAAGTTTGGGGGAGAGGTAAGTCAATTACATTGACCTTAGTGATCAACTGGTACTTATTTTATCACCCCTGAAAGGATGAAAATCAAAGTTAACCTCGGCAGAATTTGAACCCAGAACATGAAGACAGATGAAATGTTGCCTGGCATACTAACAATTCTGCCAGCTTGCCACCTTAAATATCAATAATAATATTGGCGGTTATTGTGCATCATTATTTAGGTGAGCAAGCAAGGGAGATTTTTTCCTGAATGTTTCTGCATTATTAAGCTTCATCAGTAGAGGTATGACCTTTTCTCATTGCTTACTAGTATTGTAGCAGCTAACTTACTCTATAGAAATGGTTATAAACAAAAAAAGAATGACACTGGGGAATGAGATTAATTGATGAATTTATTATAAAACGGTGCTGGTTTTCTCATTTTACTGCTTGGGTGAGTGATGTTAAATATTTTATTCAACAATATTTCAGTTCATCTAGCTTTCTGGACTAGTTATTAGATCATGACCTGGAAATGTTACTTGTTTGTAATAGACCTGCTTCTCATCCATGGGAGATTTGTCTTTCATTTACTTAAAGTGTTCAAGTAAGTGTTAAACTTCTTAGGTATAGATGAAAATTATATTGCTTTATTGAATCTCTGAGTCTTGCAGAGTTACAGATCTGTGTAAAAGTGTTGATTTGAATTTGGGTGATGAAGTTAAAAACAAAGGCATTAATTCACAAATTTCAGAGTACACTGGATTGCTAGTTAATTCTACCTTTAGTGTTAAAGAAATGAGAGATAAATATCCTATTGGAGAGAATGCTAGTTTATTGCAGTTAACTTTTTTGGAGGTCCCAGTGTTTCTCAATTTTTGATAACTCACTGAAATGAAATGTGTTGAATAAATGAGCTGTCATGTTCAAAGATGCAGATGAATGCACAATCCATAAGCTGGTAATGTATTGCTTTATTTTCTCAGCCACTTCACCTTTTCACATGATGATGATAGGTATGTGTTGAATCCCATCTGCCCTGTCTTAGTTACAGTTCACTGGTTTCAGTTGTAAGATTTATATCAGGATAACTGAAATCAAAAATGAAACATTTAAAGTCTTAATTTGAACCTCACATTCAAAGACAGTGGAAGTTAATTTGATCAGACCTCCTTTGACTTGTTCGCTTTCAATGACTTTACCGCAAACATAGACTTCTACCAAGCATTGCTCTTTGGGTCATATACTCTATTGCTATAAGGCATTACTGAAGACCATGCTTTTGAATAATGATAGTATAGAGAATAGATACATTAGAATTGATTTTCTTGTTACCTTCTCCATGTACATAGGGAAAGTTAAGCAGATAAAATATTTATCAGTTTTACAATGTCCTTTGTGGCTTATACCAATGGGTTGTATTTCTATATCATTGCATTGAGCTCATCTGTCTTGAAGAGTTTGCAATGGCAGAATCACAATTTCTTCCTCCTGACCAATCCATTTCATAAAAAATTTCTTTTATTTGACTCTTTCTCTTTTGTTTTCAGTCTTCCCCTTTTTAATTTTTCTTCTACCATCCTTCATACTTCTTCCTTCATTATTTTTTTCTTTTTTTACTCTTTGTTCCTTCTTTACTCTTAACTAAAGTAGTGGAAACCTTTTGAATCCCATGTGTAGTAATGCACATGATAACAACACCAGCCACTACCATCACCCCCTCTGCAACTTATTTCATACTGTTATTTGTCAGTGAAACGGGCATAATTTGAGGTATATATATAAATATTAATTTGTTTCTCTTTTATCATAGCATGTATGCCTCTCTACCTGATGATAGACTTTGATTGTTCATTATAATAGACATAAATACCTGGAGGAAATACCTGGCTGTCAATGGAATGCAGCACATGAAACTGAATAAATAATTTTAATGAGACTTTTGAAGTTTTTTCTTTTTTATCATTACATTATGTTTTAGAAGAGCATTATTATTTATCATGTTTTCAATAGTTTTTTTATGCAAGTTTTTACTACACTACCAAGTACACCTCTGTATTCTTGAGCTTTGAGCAGTATTGTTTTTGCAGATGTAGAATTATGTTAGTATATTTCACCATTTCTGTTATAAGATTCATTTTGTTATTTCTGATGGTGTTTTGTCTGTCATACAGTGTATGTGCTGTGTAAGTTGTGTTATTCGTCGAGTGATGTTTATGTTTTGGTATGTAGTATATGATTGGAGTTATGTCTTTTAGTGTTGGTTAGTAATTGTGTGGAATATATGTTGTGCAAGTTGTTATATTACTGAGTGGCAGTTTTGTTGAATGTGAATTGTTGGAGTTTGTTAGGTATCAGTTATGTAAGAAAATTTTTATATGTAGGGAGTGTACTGTTTGAGTTGTGCTAGTGAATTGAAAGTGTTTTGTGTAGGATGTGGGCTGTGGCCTAGTAGGGCTATCTTTTGCACTTTGTGTTATGCACTGAGCTCTGGTATGTTTTTATTTTTTTTATTTTTTTTTTATCATTACTTATACTATGTTATTGGTTCTGTTTTCACTTTTATTTATGCCACACACCCTGCTTTTTTCAAGCTACTTGTACAATGACAATTTTTCTATCTCCTTCTGGGCAGTGTTTTGGCCAAAAATGTATATTAGTACAAACACTTTAGACGTATATATTACTACAAACACTTCTGTTCAAGTCTTTAATTGTCATATTTAGGTAATTTGCCTTGGTATTGTCTGTGTTTTTATTAGATGACTGTAGATAAGTTATCATGTATTGGGTCTAGTATATGTTTATACCTCTCCTCATCCATGTCAGGACATTATCCAATAGACATAGTTGATACTTTGTTCATATGTGTGAATATATTCAGATTTGGTAAGGACTGGGCTATTGGCATGTACTGTAGGTAGTATATGTTGATGCCACCTCTTATTCATGTCAGTATATTGTCTAATGGATATAGTTGCTGACTTGTTATCCTTGAATATACTTAGACTTGGCAAGAACTGGACAGTTAGAAATGATGTGGTCAATTGTCTCATTGTATTAATTGCATAGTCTCTACTTGATATTAACATTTATTGTTCATTATTTTGTTTTTGTGATTGTGTCTAGACATCAGTCTTGTTAAGCTAAAATCAGACATGTTTCTCTTTTTATATATAATTTTGGACCATTGTTGGCTTTCACACTACAATCTTTCTGTCAAGTTTATGGAGCATTAGCCATGGAGTGGCTTTTCTCTTCATTTTTTTTTTTTTCCTTAGACTTTGAAATTCCATTTTGATTTTTTTTTAACCTTTTTCTGTTGTTTTGCTCTTTTTCAATTGTTTCCCCTTCTGTGTAGTTATTTTCTAGTCTGTACTTTGTTTCCCTATACATAACAATTTTTGTTTTCCCCATATTTCTTATCGGTTCCTTTTTACTTTTAAGTATTTTTTTTTAGTTCTGCTGTTGTTACTTTGTAGTAGTTTTCTATTTGTGTCCGGCTCCTCTCTCCTTGGATGTAGGATAGGTATATTCTATCTATATTCTATCTCTTGGAAAAAACACATTTTTGAAGTGTCTGAGCTGTATGATTTTGCTGATATGGTTTGCTTAAGCTTTTCTTATGCTTTCAGGATACCATTTAATTGATAGACTTTTCAGCTGTCTGGATTCTTTTCCCCCTCCTCATTTCATGTCGGACTCCTCAACTTCCATTTTGCTACTTATGGTCAGGTCTTTCTGTATATTTTTTCCTGTTTCTTGTTTATATTTTCAATGCTGTTGTATGATCCAGGTTCCTTACTGTATCAGGATAAAATCTAGTTTCCTCCAATACTACAGCTGCTATGAATATATTAGATTATTCAGTTTGCTTCCTGTGGACAGAATTTCTTGCAGGTTCTATTAGATTAATTTCTTTTTATGTGGTGCTGTTTGTTCATGTGTAACTTGGGCAGTTGTTAATGTTGATCCATGTTTAGGATTTTATGTTCCTTTTTTATTCTTCCTGTTAGGTACTCTTCAGTGCTTAACTCTGATTGATCTGTTGTGGAGTACTTTTATTTGTTGTTAAGTAGGAGGTCAAGTGCATGTACTTCTATGGTGTTCATTGTCAGTTTTGATTTTAACTCTTTATTTGTTGTGCCTGCTTTTGAATTTCTCATATTTCTTCTTTGTTTCTTGTGCAGTGGGGTCTGTCGTCATTTCTTTGTGTTTTGCGGGTTCATTTATTTGAAGTGGAGGTCATCTTAATATTATTGTTTTTTCTTTTATGGAGTCTTGTCTGTTTTGTGTATAAGAGATACTGTTGTGATACTTCCATTTATTTGTGGCAGTTCATCTTTTTTCTGTGTGATATATTGTTATAGTTTCAGTGAGTTCTTTTATGTAAGTTGTTCTGTTTCAAGTTTTGAGATTGTTATTCTTTATTATAAATCCTCTTACATTAGAAAGTGTGTTTGCTTTGATATTTTCACTCATTTATTGATGTGTAACAGGGATGTAAATGTTGGTTAAACATTTTCTTTTAATTTTTTTTTATTCACGGTGCTTGTAGTAAGAGATAAACCTTATTCTTAAGAATTAACCTTCTGATAAGACTCACATCATTTCTGAATAACAAGTTACATTATTTTTATATTGAACTCACATTAAACTTACATTGTGAAATACATTGAGCATCATTGATTTGGCTAGTTGTATGTTTTTTGTTCTTTAATATTTCAACAGACATAGTTTGATTTGTTTTTAAATAGTGTTGGTTTTATTTGCAGTTAATTTTGTTTTGTTATTGTCCCTAGTATTCATTTGTTCTTCATTTTCATATTGAAGAGATTGAAGACAGACATTTTCTTCTATTTTTGCCATACCTTTCCTGATTTTCCAAATTACACTTGGAAGTGAATTTTCTTGAAAGGCAAGTGAGATTGATAAGCATAGTATAAACAAATAGGCCTAGGTTAGCACAAATAGACCATAACAAGAGGCAAGATGCTGTCAAACATGTCCAACCCTTGCAAGCATAGACAAAAATGATGCTGGTGTTTCATTTTGGAAATTATTAGAAAATGAGTTATGTGTTGTATTAATAAAGACAGGTGTCAAAACTAGTCAGCTTGTGTAAGAGAGGAAAGTTAAGATTAGTTACACCTTTGTAACTGAGAGTAAAACTAAGATGCCAAGAGCATGTATATATATGAGAGTGAAGTAAAGACTAGTCATACTTGAGTAGCTCCAAATTAGCTCTGATCAAGCAGAGCTATGGTTAAAGGTATTCCAGCCCTGACCATCCTGCCTTTTTTATTCAGGTAAAGTATACCTCAAACTATATTATCCAATGTGTCTTTCATTTTATAAGACAGTAGAGTGGAATTAAAGGAGATTTGACTTTTGTTTCTAAGCAGTTGGTATGACCACAAAGTGGCTTCCTTGTTGACTCACAAGACTAGTTAATAAGATTGTGTCTGAGAGGGAAGTTATGTCTGGTGGTAAATTGTGTCTAAGAGAAAGAACTAGACCTGCTAAAGCACGTCTGAGAGTAAACATGGTTAGTCAAAAGGTTTCTGTTTAGAAGGAATTTGTCTGGTGTCTGAGATGGCAATTAAGACTAATTATGTCTTGAAATGAAAGTTAAGACTGATAGGTTGTATTTGTGACATGAATGAGTTTGTTGCTTGTGTTTAGGAGGTAAGATTTAAAAGTAGTGTATCTATGAGAGGGAGTTGTATGTTAAGACAAATGAAATCAAGTCTATTTGAGGCATTAAAGATAGTAACTTGTGCCTGAGAGGGAATCGAAAAAGGGTCTGCTTTGTCATATTGCTACATTCAGCTGCTTAGAAGCTTTACACTTTTTCTGTAGAGTATACTCATCCCATCCTTCCCCATTTCTTTTTTCTTTTTCTTTCTTTTTCACTTTCTTTGTTGTTGTCATTGTTGATGGTGTTGTTACTGCCTTGTTGCTGTCATTACTGTTACTGCTGCTCTTTTTGATGTTGTTGTTGGTGGTGGTGCTGGTATTGCCGATCTTCATTCTTATTACCTATCTTTTTTATCCTTCCATTTTTCTTTCTTTTTCCTCATTCCTATATTATTATTCTCATTCCTTTTTTATTCTTAATTTCTCATATAATAATTTCTCTGTATTTTATTAACCTCTAACTGGTTCATCCATTTTTTTCTTTCCACAATTAACACAATAGAAAAATTAAAGAGTATTTTTAGATTTTTCTTTATCCACCCACTCACTCAACAAGTCTGCTATCAAACTTTTTTCTAGGCAAACAACGTTTCTTTCTGAAATCTTTTTATTTGATTTCTTTCTCAATTGTCTGGAAAACTGTCTAATTTCCACACAAAAGTTATCACAGTTGATACTGTAAAGATTACTAGCTTATTTTAGAGTGGACTTATTTTTAGACTGCTGTAATGTTAAAAATAAATACTCTGCCAAGGCATAGTTATTCATATGATGAAAGACGAGATACATACACTTGAAGCTATTTTGATTAATCTTTTATTCTTAGAAGGTTTTGAGTTGTTTTTAATGCTTTTTTTTTTTTTTGTCATATGGAGTAATTCCTGTCAACTCTTCACAAACTGGTGATTTGTGGCACAGAAATAAACTATCAAACCTAGACCCATTAACGTATAATTTTCACCAATTCAGAACATCAGATATTTCTCCAGGAAGTTAACTGGAGAGTTTGTATGTGGCCACTTAACCTACTGGAAGTAACAAACCAATCTCCCTCAAATCACTTTCATTGTTAAAAAAAAAATGTGAATGCAATGGTTTAGTGATTAGAATGTTAGAGTCATAATCGTAGTTCAGGGTTTCAATTCCCTAACTGTGCAATATGCATTTTTGAGTAAAAATATTTCATTTCACTCCAGTTCATTCAGCTGACAATGAGCACCAGTAACAACTTGAGGGTTAACCTTAGGTAGATTGGTATTCTGTTTAGAGAGGGTAGAATATTGTATACCTGGTTGTTTATATGCCATGGAAACCAGGATTAACTCTAACCTAAAATGGCTGTAGACTTGAGGCAAGCCTAAGACTAAGACTTAAATGGTAGCTCATGTTAAAAAATATAGTAAGTAAAGTGTGCTATATATATATATATATATATATATATATATATATATATATATATATATAATGGACTCTTCTGTTGAAGATAGTGTATGAACGTTCAGGTTTTTGCCAAACAACCTGCACAAATGACTTGTTTATCGTGATCAAAATGTATGTATTGTACATTAACTCACTTCCTCCATCAAATCAATGTTGCCTGAACAGGTGCACTGTTTACCACACATCGGGTGTCAAAGTGATTGCAGAGCAACGCAAGATGAAATATTTGGCTCAAGAACACAATGCACCACCCAGTCTAGGAACTGAAACCACAATCTCATGATTATGAGTCCAACTCCCAAATCACTAGGACATGCATCTCCACACACAAACACATGTGCACGGATAGTATTATCATGACTAGAATACCTTTGATTATAAATGTGCTCAAACAGGGCTAACCTATGATAAACAAAAGGTGATAAAAAATAACTTTTACTTTGGGACTATGTTGTAGATCCTGTGTTTTGAATTAGCTAGATCTATAAAACTAGATAGACAGGTATGAAATGAAATTTTCGAAAAATACCAAATGAAATACTTATAGAAAAGATTATCTATATATATAAAAATGAGAATGTGTGTCTGTCTGTCTGTCTGTGTGTGTGTATCCCTAAAACTTGAGAACTACGCAACCAATTTCATTCAAATTTTACAGATGCCTTACTTAGGGTTCCAGTTGTGTTTTAGTAAAAAAAATTTTTAACTTCTTGCATAGTTCGAGCCCACGGCAACATAATATCTCCTCCACTATTTAAGTATTACGTGTCAAAAGTGAAACAAAAACACTCATGTCAAATACTTTCACTTTAAAAATGAAACTATTCCACTAACTGAAACAATCACATTTCGATACTATAATGACAGATACTGTCAGAGAGAGAGAGAAAGAGAGAGAGAGAGAGAGAAAGAGAAAGATATATATATAGATATAGATCTATATGCATACATGTATATGTATACATATGTGTAGATGTATATATATAGATGTACATGTAATATGTACATATATATACATGCATACAGATATCTATACATATACACACCCATCACACACATGCACACAAACACACACATTAGTCATTTGTTTTCATATCCAAAACTACGTCAAAAGTACTGAATGGATCTTTATGAAATTTGGAAATTATATTCTATGCATAACGGCCATAACTCCCATGAAAATTCATATATTTTTGATGTTGATGAAATTTTAACCCGAACATAACAGATGAGCATTATTTGTAATTCAACGGTACAACAGTGTAAGACTACCCTTTCAGATATACTTACATTGTGATTTCTGCAATGTGGTGCATAAATTGTCAAGTAAATGAGACGCATCTTTGCCTCCACTGATTCACTTGCAAAGTGTTGAGTAAAATTATTTCATTGCAGACCTCCTTTGAGTCTTTTTATTATCACTGCGACACACATAGTCCCCAGTTGGTAACATTGATTTCAAGGCCTTCCCAGATGAGAGACTGGCATTCCACTTAATGTCTATGTTCCATGCTGGCATGGATTGGAGAGTTATTAATGTAGAAATATGGTATCGTAGCTACTAACAGTTGAGGGTTGCGTAGTCTAGACGGCGTTTTTAGATTTCATTATTCTCTTTAACCCGGGCAAAGCCGGGTATTTCTGCTAGTTATTAATATAATTGTTGGAGAAAATATTTAGCAGAATTTATTCATGCTTTTTATGTCCTATTTTCAAATCCTGTTACGGCCAACTTTTCCTTCCATCCTTCTGGGATTAATAATATACAGTAGTAGTAAAGTGCTGGAGTTGATATAACCAATTGTTTCCCTTCCACAAAATTTCAGGCCTTGTGCTATTGAAACAATTATTAAAGGTGGGGACAATGGATTGATAGAATCATTATTGTGTTGCAGCATTTGTTTGAGTTATGAAATTCTGCTGAAGTCAGTAAAATAACTAAGTCTTGTGGTGTATTCATTTAATCGTTTACTCACACTGTAATTTATAGCGTTGTTTGTAAATTATAATTATTAAGTAAGGCAATAGATTGGTAGAATCATTTAGAGCATTGGAAAAAATGCCTTGCAGCATTTGTTCTGGCTCTTGACATTCTAAGTTCAAATCTTCCCAAGGTCAGCTTTGCTTTTGATCTCTTCAAGGGACAAAATAAAGTATCAGTAATGTACTGGGGTTGAGATATCAACTAGCTTTCTCCAATAAAAAAAACTTCTGGCCTTGTGCCTGAATTAGAAGCAATTATTTTTATTATTAAGCTATGAAATTGTTCTACATGCTGACTTGTGGAACGATGTTAAACAGCTACCTTTGCATATCAGATAGATTCACTATTAACCAAGTCCATTCATAATGGAAGGACATGCAGTTTTCTTGACTGGTAGCTGTAGAATTTATATGGTTGACAAGATTGAAAGGACTAAGAACAAACTTTCTTCTTCAACCAAGTGCTCTTCAAGTTCTACTTGACATTGAGAGGAAGGTGATGTTACTCACCAAAGAATTTCCTGGTGAGTAACGGTGAATGAAAATAGCTAGAAGGTTTGAATGAATGAAAGGTGAGTGAAAATAGCTAGAATGTTTTGAATGAATGCACATCTGCAGGTCAGAGAACACAACCAGGAGAGGGTATTTGTCTTTCGTAATCAGAGAAGTCTTGGATATACAGGATTATTTGAGTGGGCCTCAGTATTGCCACCTGTTGGGAGCATCTCATTTTATATCTTTTGTATACTTTTGTATGTTTGCTTTTTTTTTCTTTTAATGATTTTCCACAACTACCATAGGCCATTATTTTTTTGTAATGTATCCTTGTTCTCTTATTCATTGCCTTTGTGGCAGATAAAAATCATCATCATCATCATCATCATCATCATCATCATCATCAGTAGTAGTCATAGGATAGTAGATTGGTACAATCATTAAAATATTGATCAAAATGTCTTGCAGTATTTCTACCAACTCCTTACATTCTGAAATCAATCCCTGCTAATGTCAATTTTGCCCTTCATCTGTCTGACATCAATAAAATAAAGTACCAGTCAAGTACTGGTCTTGATTTAATTAACTCTGTGGGTATAGTAAAAACAATTATTATTTAGCGCTATTGGTTGGCAGAAAAAATACTTTGTGGTATTTGTTCTGGCTCTTTATATTCTGAGTTCAATTCTTGCTAAAGTCAACTGTACCTCTTATTCATTTAGGGCTAATAATGTACCAGTATGTGCTGGGGTTGACACAATCAACTAATTTCATGGTCCCTTGAAATTGCTGGTATTGTACCTAAATCAGAAACTGTTACAAGACAGTAAGCCGGTGGAATTGGTTGAGTGGTAGAAAAATGTCTAGCAGTATTTCTCCTGGCTCTTTACCTTCTGAGCTCAAATCCCACCTAGATCAACTTTCCCTTTCATTCTTTTGGGGTTCATAAATTAAAGAACCAATCAAGTACTGGGCTGTATGATATTGTCTAATTCTCTTCCCCAAAAGTACTGGCCTTGTGCCCAAATTAGAAACAGTTGCTGCTGTTATTATTTTCAGTACTTTCACACAAGTTTTTCACTGCATCACTGCTTTTGTGAGATGTGCGTAGTATAGTTACTTTGGTATAATAAGATGATATTTGTATTGCATTTAATTTACTTTGCTGTGAGGTTTTTTTGTTTCTTTTTTATCTTGCTATTGTTCTTGTTTGTTGTAAAAGCCTATATAGCGTTAAAAGAAGGTGGTTATAAGATATGTTGTCTAGGAATTAGCTTTGTGATTGAATTGAAAGTGTCTTACATTGAATGTTTGCTATTTCTTGAATTTAATTTATAGTTGTGAGCCGTGGTATGGTTTCTCGTTTTATTCATGTTCCTTCTTTTTATTATACTTAATGTACTAAATATTATTATTACTATTTTAATTGCAGTATGTTACATCATTACACACTTAATTTCTTTTCCCCTATGGAGCATACACCACCAACTTCTCTCCACTATTCTCCACTCTGGATAGTAAGGCCTTCCTCTCCTGGGTCTTGTTAGTTTTGCATTGTCATTAATGCTTCTGTAACTTTGCTTTTTACTTATCGTAATTAGGGATTGTTGGTCCTACACAAACCCTTTTCCATCTGTGGAGAGAGATGATCCATATTAGTTTGACCTGTCCAATGAGGAGCTTGTGCTTTACTGGCATAGCTCTCAGAGTCATTGAGCCACACAAGCCATCACACTATAACAAGGACTTGACCAAGGGTCATCACATTCTGTTTATTTCAATTCCTTCTAAGCAGTGTTTAGTTTGGAAAGGATCAAGATGTCTATCTGAGTGCATAGTTTTTTTTATATTTTACCAGTTTAAACAAACATTTCCCAAATAATTTCAGCCTTTTAAGTGCCTCATATGTTCTTATATCATTTACTCTCAATCTATATCACTGGTAAAAATGGCTGATTTGATAAATTGTTAGATTGTTCCCACAAGTTCAGTTTTATTGCTGACATTTTGTTGTGTATTTGAAATGAACACTTAATTTTACATTGCCTCATGTTACGTGGATTTTCTTTGAAACTTACCTACAATAGACTTTCCTTCTGTCAATTGGTGAATTTATTTCTTATCTACTTAACTTCATGGATGGATTATTGTGGATCAGGAAAATATTAACTTTAATGTAGGATGTATGATTAAAACAACTCCAGAAGTTTAGAAATTGGCAGGAAGAGCAAAAACCAAATACTACATTGGTTTGGACATGTAATTCAAGTTTGTATTTGTTTAATGTGAAGATGATGGTTGGCATCCATGAACTTTGAAAGCTTTCCCAGTAATGAACTTGAGATTCTCTGTGTTGATGTCAGGTTGGGAAAAACGTGTATACTGTATGTGTCAAAGGTCTGAAGAGGAATGGTGTGGAAAATTTATTTTAGAGAGTGTTGTACTTTTTCATCCAAAGGGCTTATAGTATGTTATCAACTTGACCGATAATATAAAAACAAGGCATCATCTATGAAATTGCATAATATTGTAGATAAAACTGTCAAATCTTCTTGCAAAACCCTAGGTGACTTGGGAGGGGGGGAAGGACCCATTGGAGACAATGTACTACTAGATGCACAGTATCTGGGAGAAAGATAGGATGGTCATGGCTGGAATCTATTTGATTGTATATATATATATATATATATATATATATATATATATATATATCTGGTGAGCTACAATCACTAGTTGAACAGTCTATAGACCTATCAAAACAAGTCTTGATATCCCTCTGGATGGAACATCTGACTGCTACACTGCAACTTATACTGTACCACCAAATATTCTTTTCTACTCTAGGCACAAGGCCTGACATTTTTGGAGAGGGGCACCAGTCAATTAGATCAATGCCAATATGCAACTGGTACTTAATTTATTGACCCCAAAAGGATGAAAGCAAAGTTGACATCAGTGGAATCTGAACTCAGAACATAAAGACAGTCATAATACCGCTAAGCATTTTGCCTGGCATACTAACGTTTCTGCCAGATTGCTGCCTTTGTACTACCAAATATTGCATGATTAACTGTGCAGTATGGTTCAAAACCAGACTAAAGAACAGTATGTCAAGTATGTGCTGAACATGTGATTAGCTGTATATCTTTGATATGGGTTTTGTTAAACAGACAAGACTAGGTCTTCTCCAACAATAACAGTATGAGCCAGTGAGAGAATCTTTACATAATTACTTGGCATGTGAAAACAATTGACAAATTTTGTCAAAATCACATTCATCCTCTCCAAAGGGGAAGGACATATTGCATAATGTAATCCTATATATGTACATTATCTGAAAATAAGATGTGATAGTTAGGCCTGGAATGCTTTGACCATAAGTCTGTTTGATCAGAACAGACTTTGGGCTGAACAGTTTTGTTTACTGTCTGACTTGACTTTCTATATATTAAACCAATTTGGACTCACAACTCATTGGTTGGTAGCATTTTAACTATTTCAGCAGGAAAATGATTGCAATTGATTACATGAATACCAAAGAGTTCTGATAACCTGCAGTAATCCAAATCTAGAGTTCAATACCCAGTTAAACCATCTCATTTCATTTAGAATATCTGGTTGTTCATAATAGCCTGGAGAGGGAGAAGGCTAACTTGGCCTCAATGTATGTGCAGAGCTAATGACATTAATAAGGTATTGAAAGAGAGGGTGGCGGTGGTCATTATTGTTTACAGACATTCATTGTTTGATCTAGTTAAGAAAGAATATGCTTTCCTTTGTAGCTCAGTAGAACACCTAGGTGAATAGGCTACCTCTATATCTCTCCTGAAGAGGTGTTGATTAGGCAAGATAATACCAAACAAAATTCTATACAAGTGGCTTATTTATCAACTGTCACATCTATGATAGGGATTTAATACCTACTGCGTCTATACTATCATTCAAAGTACACCTGGCTCTTCACTTGCTTAGAGTGACCATGACAACCACTTGTACTGTAAGCAGTGTGGGAATTCGATTGGAATCGTAATAGGGAGTATAAAGGGTAGATTTGAAAATGAAAATAACATAGCACACCTTTAATGGTTCATTGATCTGTAAACAAAGTAATGTGTATAGCATTTTTATTTATCTAGCATACACACACACACACACATTCAATTAGGTGAATTTGTGTGGGTGGATGCATGTTAGATAAGGGGTTACACACCCACACACATATATACACACACTTAGAATATAATTTTAATTCTAAAAATGCAAAATACTGACTCATTTTTTTTTTGTTTAAAAGAAGAGCAAGCTGTGTCACTAAAATCTTGCAGTTACTTCTTTTTAGCATTTAGTAGTTCTTGAGTTTAGTTTACATTGAGATTGACTTCTAGAAATGTATATTTTTATTTAAAGCCTTGAATTCACTCCACCACTCTCTTGCTTATAGATTCATTCATTCATGTAATAAAATCTGTGAAGCTTGGAGTAGCCACAGAGTGAATCAAGTTTCTAATTTTTTTTAATAAAGTTTCCTTGTAATGAGCTCTTTTTCTCCCATTTGCATAAAGAAACGCCCCCTCCCCGTGCGCTTCACACAACATTTAATATCTATTCCTTCAAGTTTGAATCTTTTCTGTGGCTTTTAGGTTTCTGCTGTAAGATTTTGCTGTAAAAAAGCATCTGTGTTTTGATTAGCAAGAGTTTGAGGTTCTTTGCCATTTAAACCTCCAGGTTAGCCCTGATTGAGATGATCTAGAGTGATTGGCATTCCAGTTATAACCAGTACTTTGGGATAGAGCTTCCTGTTTGACATGGCCATGCCAACTTGAATGTTTTCTCATGTGTTGTATCTATCCATCATAAGTACATGGTTCTTACCAGTGAGATTTTACCTCTTTCACCAATCTCAAAACGACATTGTCGGTAGTATCATCTAGCTCCTCTACTTTTCTGTCACCTCCTCTCTGTGTATTTTTCTGCATTCATGATGCATTCTGTTTCCTCTTCACACAAAATGATTTTATTACAAATTTTATGGGTTTGTCTTTTGTTCATGCACATCTTGTTTTTGGTTAATATCATCCCTTCATCTAGGCTAAGCTACTGCTCTGAGTTGTAATGCTCATGAAATTTATTCAGCAGTGTGTTGAGTAGTGGCCTAACTTTATATATCTTGTCTGATTTGTCTATGGTTTCATCATTTTCATTGATTACATGAAGGTATGGGTATGCCCTAAAAGTAAATCACCTGGCCCTTGACATAACTTCTTCGAAGTCATATGTGTGTGTGACAAGTTTTTTGCCATCTGACTCCCTGTATATACTGTAGCTTAATCACACAAATTTCTGTTTCAAGATGCAGGCCCATAAAGGTTTTGCTTCTTCAACACTAAAGACTTTTGCAATTTTTACAATAATATTTATTGGGGGTTGTTTTTCAGGCCTGCATGGCAAGCAGATTGGTTTGGTAGGTGAGGTTTTCCAAGAATTGATCATCCAGAAATATGTTCACAAATTCAGTTGGCTTACACTCACCATTTATGCTATCTGGAATGTTTTTAGACTCACAATTTGAAGCATCAAATGGGTCTGTGCCAATAGCGTCTGCATAGTCTTTGCAGGCATTCAATTTTGTAGTGCTATGCCCCCTTTTTGCACCACAGGATTCATTATCCAAATCATCTTCACTGTCACTGCTTTCACTTCTTACACTGTGCCTGTCGTTGTCAGAAATAGATTCCAAGTCACTATCTGAGTAATCCACATAATTTTTGGCAGTTAATTTCCTGAATTTATCCAATATGTTAAACTGGCTCTTATATCTTGATCCTGATGGCCCTGGCACATTTTCACACACTAGAGCTTGTTTCAGTGTGAAATTTCTCCCTGTTTCTACAAGAACATGCCATCAAAACAATTGGATTGGGCACCGATATATTGTCTTACTTTCAGATATAACAGACATTCTAATTGGCCAATCGAAAAGGATCAAAACTCACTTAATCAAACACATACTGTACTCACTGACACTATACGCTACAGCATGTGCACACCTAGCATTGCCACTGCTATACCAGTGTATGAATTGTCAATATTCTCGTTCAGCAGCAGACAATACACATGTTTCAAGTGCAGACTTCTTATATCAGGTACCCATCCTCCTCCACTTTCTTCCCTGGTTGATACTTTGTAAAGTACCAGTACTTGTAGGTTGAGACACATTGTTGTTTTGGGGCTGACTTTTATCATCCATAAATAAATGCACCTTTGTCAAATGATGAAATGAATTGAAACCTTAAACAAATCTACAAGTTCAAACAGTTCAAAGGATAGACATCTACTATGTTTTATCTGAACTGTTACTATTAAATTTGCCCTGATATTATTTTAATTTGTTCTGAGTTTATTTTAATTTTTGTTTTGAAATAATTTAATTAGTTTTGAGTTTGTTTCAATTTGTACATGGAAAGGTATAGTTGACTCTTAATAGAGTTGTTGTTTAACTCCAAGCCAGCTCTAATCAAGTAGACCTATGACCAAAAAGCATTCTAGCCATGACCACCCTATCTGTATTCCAGAAACTACATCATCCAGTTGTGTTCTTCATTTTCTTAGGACAGTAGAGAAAGACTTAAGAGAGATTTGACTGCTATTTTGCACACATAGGAGCTCCCTTATTGCCTTGGTAGTGGTGCAGGATGACAGTTGTCATCATGTGGTCATGTTGATCATAGTGATGGTCATTGTGGTAATGATTGTGTGTTAAGATGGTGGTAGTGATGGTGGTATTTAAAGCAATTATCTGTGGTGGTTGTGATTTTTTGGTATTTGGCTTGTTGGTCATGTTGCTTGTTGGTGATACTGCTGTTGATCATATAGATGGCAGTGTTACTGCCTCTGCCTCCTCTTCATTGTGGTAATGGTGCTGGCAGTATAATAGTGTATGTATGTAAATGTTTGTTTATGCTGACTGCATGTATACTTGCATGAGATTGTATATTAGCCTAAGACCATATATCCATGTCTAAATATTGCTGGTTTTCCCCTGTGTATCTATTAGATATGTATATGTTTTTATGTGGCCTATATGTGTATTTATGTGTTTGTGCATGAATGCATATGTATACATTACTGTTTAGAGCATTGGGGAAGTGGGTTGTTGGCTTGTCTGTGTATGTATGTGTATAGGTATATATGTGTATGTATGCATTGATTCTAGAGTTACTCTGATAAGATAAGCTGTTGAATCAGAGTTGCTAATTTTTTTGTTTTTGCTTTTCTTATTTTATTTATTTATTTATTTTTAATGTGTTTTTCATTTGTGCAATGCTTCATTCAGTCCTGGAGAGCTGGTATCAGCCCTAGGTTCGTTATAAATATCTAACTTTGAGGTTTATAAGATTGTGAGTTTATGGATTGTTACAGGTATGAAATGGATAAAGTAGATTGTATAATTGTTTGGTGGCTCATGAGTCATGAGATGACATCATATTGTGGGCTTTTCATTTGCCTAAGCCCACCTGACTGATATGATAATTTGCTTTCCATCCAGGGAAGCAGTTGTTTCTTGTCTGCTTAAAAACTCCATGAGCCCACCATATGATTTTTTGATGGTTTTGAAAAGCGGTTAACATTTATGTTAACTATCATTGAATATGTTTTGGGTACATAAGAGTATCAAGGCAGAGTGGGTGTGTCCCTCCACGCGCGCGCGCGCACACACACACACACACACACACACACACACACACACACACACACACACACACACACACACACACACACACACACACACACACACACACTCTCTTTCTTGCTATGTTAAATGAAGTACAGAAAATAAGACCAGTTTGAAGAAAAACTTTCATTCACGGCTTTTAGGAAGGTAGAACCAGGTACTTGGTGTTTAATGTGTAATTTTGTTTTGTTGCTGTTAATATAGTTTGTTTTTATTGTAACGTTATTTTACTCTCAATCTCTCTCTCTCAAATGTCACTTTGAAGAATGGCAAAGCTGCTCTCAAGCTAATACATGCACATACAGCATACATATTCATGCACTTACCCCCACACTCACACACCTTTCACATTTGTTTACTCCTACATTTCACACACATTTATCCACCCACACTTCACACCTAGGCACCTCCCTCCTCCCTGCACCCATTCAGGCAAGCCACTCTACCTCACTATTGCATCGACAATTTTTATACATCTACTTTAGCTCAATAAGAGCGTACATATAGACCAGTATAGGCATTTGAGACAGAGGAAAAGTTAGTAGGCTGAGAGGATGGAAATACAGAAACCAGCAACACACATACACACGCAAACTTGTGCACAATGGAATGTTGAATCACACACATACACACACACAATGAACTGCAAAGATAAACATCCAGAAATCAGAAAATGAAATTTAGAAACACATGTATAGCAAATTGAAGTCCTTTTCACATCCATTACATATGTGTTTGTGTATGTGTGTGCATGTATGTGTGCATGCACACAGTGATACTTATGCATAAGCACATTTACACACACACACACACACATACACATATATATGAAATGTTATTTATTTATAAATGTGTGTATGTGTAAACATGTGTCAATGTGCACAGACACAACTATATATACATAACTACATACATATATACATATGTATGTATATCATGGCTAGTATAATGTTATGTTTTTATTGCTGCATATCCTGGGAATAAAAAGTTCAGAAGAAAGCATATCAAATTGAACTTTTCAATTATTTTCTATAAATAAATAACATCTTTAAGAATTGGGGAGCTTGGGACCATTCTGCTTGCTGTTGCAATACAAGAGAGGGGGACGGGTAGATAGGTTGAGAGACAGACGACCAGTGGAGTAGACAGATAACAGGGGAGAAGGTTGAGTTTTTGTTGAATTCCAGCACACATATTACCAGGATTCTTTCATTTGAATTCTTGGCCCTGTGGGAACCTGCTTTATTTACTTTCTTTGAAACAAGGACATTATATACCCACCCTGTCTCCTAGAAATAGCAGCTAAAATTTTCCAATATTTCACCCTTCTATCTTAAAAAGAAAGAAAGGGGCAAGTTTGAAATAGTTAAAAGATTATCTTGAAAGGAATACCTTTGCATGTTGGCCACAGCTGTATTTGATGATGGTTTCTGGAAAGGTATTTATGCACCAACTACTGCTTTCCTTTCTTTCTCATAATTTAGAAGTTTTATCATCCATAAATCATCGTTTAAATTTTAATTAGAGGATTTTTGTATTGCATCAAAATCTCTCACTTTCTACAATACTATAATGAAAAATATCACATCTTATATCTCTCTTACATCATGATATTTAGTCATAGCACATCTGTAAAATATATATTCAGTTGATATATACAAGAAGGATAACTGCATATGTCTCGACATTCACAGAAAATAGATGCATGCTTCACGGTGAATAGTATGCTATGAAGCATCCTGAGTAAACTGTCTACTTTGCCTTTTATCCTTTCAGGGTTGTTAGAATAGAATACTAGTAAAGTGCTGGGGCTGGTGATACCCACTTACCGCTCCCCTCAAAATGGCTCGCCTTGCACCTAAATTAGAAGCTTTATTATTCAGCCCCTTATAGATCTATGGTTAAAGATGTTCAAATGTAATAATTCAATCTTTATTTAAAGTGTAATGTATTCAGAAATAATTTTTTTTTTGTAAGACAGGTGAGTTGTGATATGAAGGAGATGTGGCTCCTGTTTCTAGCAGGTCAAATGACCATGCAGAGGCCCCTTTTGCATTTAGGAGATACTACATTTCCTGATTGTCTTTGATCTTCCTGTCTAAATGGATTAATATATCCCAGAGTATAGTTGCTTTGTCATTTTTATAAGACATTTTGGTTAATGCTACTATTGTTTTCTTTGGTATCCTATAATGCTGGCATAATTCTTAGTAAATAAATGCCTTAATTCAGTCATGCTTCCTTATATATTTAGTTTGACTAAAACGTGGGTGCCAGAGACAGTATTGTGCCTTCTCAGCCTTTGCATATTCTACAGTTACTTGCATTCTATAAAGGGTGAGAGCAGCATTATTCTTGGGGAGACTCTGGATGCCAAAGAAGATCAACTGAACAGTCTGTTCTGAAAGACTTTCAGCTTATGAACTATTGACAACTTCCAGAAATCTTTGGCCTGGCAGTGCTACTGGTTGGGGAGGTGGGGCATTACTAGTTCAGGCTAAGCTTTTCAGACATAGAAGTGCTATCAGCTTGGCCTACATGAGATGTATGCAAAATAATCAAAATTTTTGTGTATGCATTTGTTTAGTATCTAAGTGTTACTGACTTGCAGAATTATGTCAAATGGTTGTTGTCTGTAGGATAGATCTAGCTATCAGCTCAGTCCATTATGAGGATTTCCTCATCTCTTTGTGCCTAAGAAGGGCAGGTAGGTTTACATTGTATAATGTATAGTGCACTAGACCAAGCCCATATCAACTTCAAGTTCCACTTGGAAGGGTTAGTATGAAGAGGGTAGTGCTACCCTCCAATAGATTTTCTGAATGGTGAGTGAAAGTAATGAGAACAGTCCATATGAATGGGCCCAATCTCAGCAAGTATTTTAAACCAGAGAACACAGCTGAGAGAAAGCATTTCCCTTTGGTAATTAGGGCAATTCTATATCTGTAGTGCATTCTATTTCATATCTTTTGAATACTTTTGTTTGCCATTCCTTTTTGGGATTTTTCCATAATTGATTCTCCATAACCTCTCTGGTTATATTTGTAATTTGTTCTTGTAATGTTCCTTCATTTACCATCCTTGTGTCATTGACATTGTTTAGTGGAGAAGCAGAGAGTAGACCATCACCTTAAACATCTTATAGTATTTGGTTTCTTCTTATATTTTGAGTTCATATCCCATTGGATTCAACAGTTTGAGGTCAATGGAATAAGTAATACGCATGTATAGAGGTTGATTTAATCAAATCAACAAATCTGTGGCCTTGTGCCAATGCAGGATGCTATTTTTGTTATTTTGTTGTTGTTTTTATTAGGGCAGTAGATGGCAGAATTGGGACAGTGCCAAACAAAATGCTTTGTGGTATTTAATTATGTTCTTTTACATTGTGACTTCAAATGTTGCTGAGGTTGACTTTGTTTTATCTATCCAGGGATCAATTAAAGAAAGCAGTACCCGTCATTCAATGGGGTCAATTGAGTTGATTGATTCAACCTTAAACAGCTGTGGCATTATGCTTAATTCAGAAATCATTGTCAATAAAATACAGTACCACTCAAGATACAGGTTGATGTAAGAAACTATGTCCTGCTCCTCAAAAGCAACTATGCTTTTGTGGAAAATTTAAAAGACAAAATTATATATTTTTTTTTTATTTTCATAAATGTTTATAAATTATTATTTACAATAGACATTATTTTTACAAGTGTCTAGTGAAAAGTATGTTAATGTTATTAACAACACTAATAGTTATATTAATTATAGCAATTGATATAGTAAATTCCTCAAGCCTATCCTGTTTGTTTAATGTTCAAACAGCTGCAACATAGTAATAATAGTAGCAACATCAGTAATATTAGTAGTGATATTTCTGGTATATCTTTCCAATGGTTTCAAGTTGAAAGTTTAATTTAGTCCACAATTAAGACTGTATTTAGTGATTACAAATATAATGGTGGTATTAATCTAAATTGAGTCAGCTTCTTTGTCTTTATTGCATGGCTTGCAGCTTACTGTATCAAATTCTTGTATTGTTCAGGGATTTGCTAATGTGGTTGTGTTTTATTTCTTGCTGCCAAACTATCATGTTTGGTGGCTCCTAACTTAGAACAAACTCTAGGTTACAATATTTAAACACTTTACAACTATTTGTAATAGGGTATTTTGTGAGGCTATAACTAGTTGGAAACTGTCAGATTAAATTAGTGCAGCAGGGAGGTCTTGGAAGTTACAGGTAATATGAAACTGTTAGATTATATTTGTAGGGTATTTGGTGAGGTTCCTTGTAGCAGATAGTTGAGGGTACATGTAGTTGTATCCTCAGCCCCTGGTTGTAAATACTTTTAACCAGAAGCATTTCAGCTAAGCTGTCTTTTTGTACCTTTAGGAATACACTGACCAATGTATCTTTGCTATTATAACCATGTGGGGAATGAAGTTACATGTAGTAGTTAACTTTGAAGTTAATAATTGTAGAAGACTGGAAAGTTTCAAGTAATTGGAGCTGTGATACCATGAACATAAGAGGCTGGGAGATTAACATCAGTCTGAACCTTAGTTTGTAGATGTTGTACACGTGCTACTTCTGTTGAGTAGTGGTAGTGTAAAAATCAAGAAATATTTCTAAATACTAATTAATAATTTTGTGATATAATGCTATTGTTTAGTTTCATGTTTGGTTGGACATTAGTTATCATTGTGTTAGGAACTTTTATTGTTATGCTACCTTCTTTTTGCAGAGGTTGCAACCTACAAGAAATAAGCTAAAGAAAGTGCCTTGTGATTATTAGCATTTGAATGTGTCTCTCTCCTGCTGTCTTAAAAAAAGGCATATGCGATGATGTAGCATTTGATATCCTATATCTGGAAAAGACAGGTTGATCATGGCTGGAATTCCTTTGATCACTGGTCTTTCTAGACTAGCGGTAGGCTAAACAACAGATAAATAAAAGATGATTTGTTGTACAACCTTTGCTAATTGCCATTCATTAAATGTAATTTTAAATGGAGTTATTTACTTTTTGTTAGTCAAAATTGGGGCAGCTGTAGTATATGGTATGTATAGTGAATGGTAACTGAAGTAGTCTAAATTAGGGCAGTAGCAGAGAATGGATGACAGGGTATGTCTAAACTGAGGTAGTTGCAGAGAATGGGGGGGGGGGGGGGTAGTCTGAATTAAGGCAGTTGTACTAAATGGGGAACAGGGCTTTCTAAATTGGGGCATTTGCAGAGAAGGGGGAACAGAGTTTGTCTAAATTGGGGCATTTGCAGAGAATGGGGAATAGAGCTTATCAGAATTAGGGCAGTAGTACTGAATGGGGGACAGGGCTATTCTAAATTGGAGCAGTTGTAGTGAATGGGGAATAAGGGACAGGGTTTTTCTAAATTGGGGTAGTTGTAGTGAATGGGGGGGGGGGGCAGGGCTTTTCTAAATTGGTGCTATTGTAGTGTATTGCAAATATACTAAATTGGAGTAAGTGTAAATACAATTTAGAAGAATGCTAGGCAGATGAGATTTTTAGGATATTAGATCTAATTATATATGAAGTGACAATGTTAAACACTCAAACTTTGGCCACCTCTCAAATCCAGGCTGACCCGTATGGCTTATGGAGTGTTCCCTTAGGCTAACAAATAAATAAAAACAAGACAGATTTGACCTTTTTAACCTTCTAATACATTTTTATTTGCATAAAGGTATAATGACATAACTACAGATAGTTAAAGCAGGGACTCACATATGTAGTACAAGTCAAGAAACTTCAATTTACAGAGATTATCCTTGCAAATTACTAAACAAAACCTCATCTCTAAAATCTAAAAACAAAACAATAAAATCATGATTAAAATTTTGGGGAAAAATAGAAAATGCAGTTAGTAATAGGAGTGGTGAAAGCAAGACTCGTTTCAATTGTACTAGCTCTCTTCAACAAAGCATTATTTATGAAAGCGCGCACACACACACACACACACACACACACACACACACACACACACACACACACACACACACACACACACACACACACACAAGTAAACAAAAAGAATTTGTATATGTTAGTATAAGTTGTGCTTTATGATGTTTAGCTCTTCCAGGACTGAGACATAGAGTTAGATAACTGGATGATAATTGGTTAAATTTAAATTTGGATTCTACATGGTTAGTTGGTGTGTGTGAAATGCTGACAGAGTGTTTCAAGATGTGGTCTTGAAGAAGAAGGATAGGACAAAATATTTAGTTTGGCAACTGGGTGATGTGAAAACTAGGTGATAGGAGGTGGAGTGTTGGTATATTAATCAAGTTTAGGTTCAGATAGTACAGAATTGGTAATTTTAAAGTAACAGAGCCAATTGTAGTACATCTGTCGAAGTTTATCATAGGGATTTAGTTAAAAAAGAAAATGAACACTGATAAATGAATCATCTTTATGCACTTTATAAACTGTATAAATAGTAGACTCAGTGATACCAAACTCGCAGCCCATAGCAAGAAATCTCCCACTGTTATATATTTTCTTGATCATCTCTACCTTTTCCTGTAGGGAATACACCCATTTGCTTTATCTGTTAGGATCAGACTCCTTTGTATTTTTTCTGTTCACTGGTCCCGTGTTGATGGGTACAAGTATGTAAACCTCATAGTACAAATATGTAAACACAAGCAATAGACAGTGCATTGGGTAGCTGAGCATTGTGAGTGGTTGCTGGGGTGCATTTTTGCAAAACAAGCAGACTCTTTAACTAATTGCCGACCTGTGTTATTACAGACCAGTCTGTGGTAATCATAACATGGTTCACAATTAAGCATACTGTGTTATCCTGGATCAGTGATGAATGAATCAGTGATAAGCAAGCCTGTATGTATCTGCTTGGAAAGTTTGGGAGGATATGCTATATGTAGTTGGAGAGTTTTGGTTAGTGAAAGCTTTCCTTTTAGGGGAATATAATTATTATAGTAACAATAAAAGTATAAAGTCATATTTATATGCATTTAGTTTTACAGCAAAATTAAGTTCATTAGGGCCTTTTTCAGCAGCTTGGGATGATGTCTGAGCTAATTGGTTTCAGCTATTATTACCAGCAGTTTGGGAGGGAGATGGGAGCACATCCTGATAAATTGTTAAATAACAATGAAACTGGTTGGTCTAATCTTTATCCTTAGCTGCTAAAAAGCCATCATGGGCCTAATTTCAAAGTGAGACTGAATAGATATTGGGTATTAGTCTGTGTATTTATATATTTTATCAGATAGGCTCTTTCCTTGGATGATGTATAAATCTATATCAATTGTATATATATATATATATATATATATATATATATATATATATATATATATATGAATGTGTATGTGAGGATGTGTATATGTATGTGGTGTTCAGACAAATTTAAAATAGTTATCACAGCGAGAAAAACAAAATACCTTATTGAGTATTTTTCATTAGCAAGCTGCTGAATGTTATCCAGTTGATATTCTCATCACCATCCATCTGTTAGAGAACACTTTAGAAACCAATTTCGGTAAGAGTTAATGCACATTGCTATAGCAACTCTACTACTTTTGAAGTTACTTCGCAGTTTCATATTTACTTGTTATTTAGAATGTTGTATTTGTTATCTATTTATTTATTTATTCTTGTTTGTTAACAACTTACATTGAACTCACATTCATCATTATTTCAGTTTAGATTTTTAATAGCTCTACCACATGTCTGGCATCTCTGATATCATCTTATGTTATTAGGTATAATACCATGATATTATGAAGAGAATAGAATCTGTTTCAAATGTGAGATTTTCTTCATTATATCTCATTGATTAGAAGTGCAGCAGTTGAGTGGTTACAGTGTTGAAAGCACATCTGTAGTTTCATGCTATAACATTTAACTAACCAACCATACCTCATTCAACTAATTGACTACATCTGCATGTTCTTCATAGTGTAAGAAGCATGACATACAGTTTTGAAATATGGGCCATGAATTTGGAGGAAATTGAATGATCTGAAATATGAATTTGATCTGGTTGACTTACAGCGTTAATTCTATCAAAATGACAGAATGCACACAAGTTGAAAGATTAGCTAGGCATTAAGGCTTGTGCATGCCTTGAGGAAAATGGACATTAAATGATGAAATAGTTGTGCTGATATAATCATATAATGCAAATTGATTAAAAAATATTTTTTTATAGTTTAGAGGAAGAAGAGCAGTGCCCATGAATTATTTCTAAATCTTCAACACTGATGGGGGAAATAGATGGAGGAAGAAACCACTCCTGGTTTACTACAATAGGAAATAGTGCATCAAGATATTAAATTACCCTCAGACTGGAGCCCCAGTTTGAATCCTTTAAACAGTGTGAACACAAAGTGCCAAATGGTGATTTTTAAACAAGATCACTGATTAAATCTATCATCTAAGAACAAATATGCTTTACTTGATGGATTTCTTGTACAATTTCTGTATATTCAGTTTCACTTGCAAGGCTCTGGTTGGCCTACAACTTTTACAGTGGTATGAATGGGGTTGCACCCAGAACCATGTGACAACAAAACCAAACTAAGCAAAACATTTGAACATTTTAAAAGTGGTCATTGACATGTGCAAGCTGATTCTGTTGTGAATTGATGGCAGAGAGTATTCATGGGAAAATGTGGTGAGGTTAAATTTGGAAAAAATTGAACTGGTATGGTTAGATGGTGCACAATTAAGACAATTACATTTCAATTGTATTGAAAATAAATCATAGCTAGATAAAAACGGCCATTAAGAAAATAGCACATTGGTCATCATATGTATTACAGATGCAGGTATGGCTGTGTGGTTAAGAAGTTTGCCTCAGAACATTGTGGTTAGCATGAACACTCTCTGTTGGTGTTATATAGTATAGTCATGGGTAAACCAATACCTTGTGAGTGAAACTGGTAGACAGAAACTGAAGAAGCCTGTCATATGTTTGCATATATATATGGCCATGCTCAAATGGTTTTACGTGCCACCCACACAGGAGCCAGTCCAGCAGCACTGGCAATGACCTCGCTCGAATGTTTGTTCACGTGCCACTGGCACAAGTGCCATAAAGGCAACATGGTGTAGAAAAACTAAGGAAGACATAGCAATAAGTGAAGTCTGATCTGAGAGGCTGGTTTGTCTTCATGTAGAAACCATGCTACACTATCAAGAGAAATGCTTATTTACTATACTGCAGATCCAAGCAGCATGCAAAAATAAAGTATTAACTTGATGTTGTGATGATGTTGATGACATGTGTATTGCAAACAATACACAAATTAAAGCAAAGATAATTCCATTGCAAATTGGTGGGGATAGGTATGTGCATGTAGGCTTGAATAGTTGTGTGTGTGTGTGGTTGGTTGGTTGGTTAAGTTTGCTGCCTGATCACATTGTTTGGGGTTTAGTTCCACTGCATAGCACATTGGGTGGGTGTCTTCTACTTTTGTCTTGGGCTGACCAAAGCCTTGTAATTAGATTTGGTAGATGAACATGAAAGAAAAAGAAGAGCGTTGTATGTGTGTATAAATACATAAGTGTGTGTGTGTGTGTCTTTGTTTTGACATCACATGTTAGTTGTGTTTATCCCTGTCATGCTACCAGTGTCATTCATTTACATTATTCTGTGAAAACAGGTTTGTCCATGGGGAAATATTACATTGCTTGGAAATAGGCAAGGGTCAGTGACAGGAAGGGCATCTGGCCATAGAAAATTTATCTGAATAAACTCTAACAAGCATGAAAAAGTGGATGCTAGAACAACGATGATAATTGTGTGTGTGTTTGTATATATGTGTATATAATATGTATAATATGTATGTATATGTATGTGTGTTTGTATAGGCACATAAAAAGCACCATTTGAGCGTGATCATTGCCAGCATCGCCTGACTGGCTCCTGTGCCAGTGGAACATAAAAAACACCATTCAAGCATGGTCATTGCCAGTGCCGCTGGACTGGCTCCTGTGCAGATGGCACGTAAAAAGCACCATTTGAGTGTGGTCAATGCCAGTACCACCTGACTGGCCCTTGTGCCGGTGGCACATAAAAGCACCCACTACACTCTCATAGTGGTTGGCATTAGGAAGGGCATCCAGCTGTAGAAACTTTGCCAGATAAGATTGGAGCCTGGTGCAGCCTTCAGGCTCGCCAGCCCTCTGTCAAACCGTCCAACCCATACCAGTATGGAAAGCAGATGTTAAATGACAATGATGATTATGATATATATGTATGTAGATGTGTGTACACAGACATACATGCACTACTTTGGATAAATGCATGTGTATATATCAATGTATGTATGAGTGGATAGATATGAATGTATGTTTAGACACATAATCCAATGGATTTTGTCTCAATCAGCAGAAAATTTGAACTCGTCTTTCATCTATTTTCAGTATGATGGAGGTAGTTTTTCTAATGATATTTCCTTTTCAATTTGTTGAGAGTGTTATTGTTTTTACTTTTTTTAAGATATATTTTGTTACTTCTATATATTTTTCTCTCTCCATCTAAAAACATTAATTTTCTGGGCCAGTAATATGCAGGATATATTTCACTTGTTTGCTCTTTGACTATTTTTAATACTTACAATACATATTGCACTTTTAGAAAAGTTAGCGTTTCAAATAGTTAATAACTTTCTTGTTTTTGGTTCCTTTCGGACCTACTGATTACTAGTATGGTAGTGATAATATTTACTTTATTCTTCCTATATTTACAGCAAAACATGGAATTTCTATATTTGTTTTATTTTGGTTGGAAGTGGGGGGGGGGGGGGGGGGGGGGAAACTGTTGAAGGATATTTTAGATATTTTTATTTGGCAAAACTAGAATGAATTAAAATCCTAGTGTGCATATCAGATGGTCATAAGTTAACCTTGGAGATGCAATGGCCCAGTGGTTAGGGCAGCGGACTCGCGGTCATAGGATCGCGGTTTCGATTCCCAGACCGGGCGTTGTGAGTGTTTATTGAGCGAAAACACCTAAAGCTCCGCGAGGCTCCGGCAGGGGATGGTGGCGAACCCTGCCGTACTCTTCCACCACAACTTTCTCTCACTCTTACTTCCTGTTTCTGTTGTGCCTGTAATTCAAAGGGTCAGCCTTGTCACACTGTGTCACACTGAATATCCCTGAGAACTATGTTAAGGGTACACGTGTCTGTGGAGTGCTCAGCCACTTGCACGTTAATTTCACGAGCAGGCTGTTCCGTTGATCAGATCAACTGGAACCCTCGACGTCGTAAGCGACGGAGTGCCAACAAGTTAACCTTACTACAATCATTGTCTTTTTTTTTTATGCCTCTGTGAGTGGCACATAATTCTTTTAGCTGACTAAACAACTTTCACTCTTGCTTACTCAGTCATGTTGCTAGTAATAGTTAGCGACCATCATCATCATCATTTAATGTCCGTTCTTTATGCTGACATGGGTTATCCAGCTGTTAAAACAAATGCCTCATTTAAACTAATCCCTGCTAGCATGGAAATGGATATAAAACATCACCCCTGCTACCCTAAAAATGACTTGACAGTTAATAACAGTGAGGTAATAATATTATTGATGTTATAAGTGGGTACCCTGTGTGGTTCAGGGATTATTTATTCACCAAATGAGCCCAGTTCAACTCAATTTTCTTCACTGTTGGTTGGAACAGCTTTTACATTTGTTGTTTGAGCTCTAACTGTGGTTAAAAGATAATCAGAGAAGAGCTAACAGTACCCCTGATCTTTGTATGGCCTTACACCATCTGATGAGATTGATACATTTAATTCACAGCTTCAACATCTTAGGCATCAAAGCAGTCAGTGTTATGTTCTCCCTTTCTCTAAAGTTTCATGTCTACGTAAAAGATCAATATTTAGTTAATCTTTAGCTTATAATGATTTTATTCAGCATCAGTATTGTCGCCATTTAACATTCATTTTTCCAGGTTTGTATGTATTCTCCTGTCATCTCCTTCATGACATTCAGCTGAGTTCAACCTGTTTCTTTCCACATTCCTTTTAAAGTCTTCCTCTTTTACAAGTTCCACTCCATTAGATTGTTTTTTTATAGTTTTTATCATGTTTCTACATATGAATAAATTTTAAAAATTGCTACAAGTTAATAATATCAAGTACAGGAAGTAGTGATAAAGGTATTTCCCAGAAGAATTGAGACAAAGAAGAGATAACATATCTTAACTGACTTATACTTAAAATATTCTGGACAGCAAATTGTATTCAATATATTCAATATATTAAACTACATTTCACAACCAGACATTGCCTAATGGAATGTACAGCATGGTCTCAGACTTGGGTGAGGTATACCATTGTGCAAGTTATTTGAGTATACGCAATAACAATAACAGCAACAAAATATAAAACTCCATCCTCTATATTTTTCTATCCAATATTTTGCTATTGTATTTAACAGTTCTGTCAATCACAATTTTATTTCAAAATCAATGTATCAATGAAAGAAAATTGATTTTTCTCACTGTTATCTTTCTGCTGAATGAATTTGATGTGTGTGTTGTCTCCACTTAGCAGTTGAGACGCTCATGCTGACCTGTGGCTTTGAAACACAAAAGAATTGTTCACAGGTCCAACACAAGATATGCAGGTAAAAATAAGGTGTTCAGTATAAAATTTATATATCCGATTATCTTGCGATAATCCTCTCATTATTGCGGACATGTTATTCTAATATTTAGCTATCAAAAGCCTACAATCTAAACTTTTACATTTGGCTATTGCATGAAGCAAGTTGATTCTTTCACTAGCTAAACTCCAAATAGTAGTTAAGCCGTGTAGAAAGAAAGGATGGAGTGATGTGCAGTTTACATAGAAGCATCAGTTGTTGGTTATATTTGAATGTTTGAGGATTATGTCATATGTTTCAATTCCATTATCATTTATCACCTGTCAATTCACTCATTCATAAACTTTATTCTTGTGTGAAAAGATCCAGTGTTGATTCCACAAACCACCAAACTAATTGTCCTATTCCCTCTTTCTCTGTTTTTTTCTTTTTCTTTTTTTTTTTTCTTGAAACTCTGCTATCAGATATGAAATATACATTAGATGTATTATGTTAAATAGATGTGAGAAATAATCCATGAATATAGAAGCTCTACAAATGAATGGAAGAAGAGCATGTCCCTTTGAATATATGCTATTAACTTAAGAAAAAATGCTGAGCTTCAGTTACTTGAGAAAGTGGTTAGACATTGAAGATGTTGGTAGATGTGTGCAAAAGATGATTACGTTCATTTAGTTAAAGTCATCTGAATGAATGGTACATGTATTGGCTGAAAAGGTGTTGAGAGTTAATGGAAGAATGAACTTATGTTAGATATGGACTGAAGAAAACATGAAAATGTGACTAGAATAGAACTGAGAATATTGTGATTGTGTTTCCGACCCATCATTCACTGTGGTCCTGTACTTCCTGTCTTCATTCACTTCTGTATTGCTTCTTTCCACATATGAATTTAACTATTAACTCAAGTCTGCATGTTCTTAAGATTGAATAAAATCTTTGGTTTTTGCATCTCCAGTGTCTAGATACAACAGAGAATATTGAGTCTCAAGGAAGCTATGATGCAATCAAGATACATGTAGAGATATTGCAAAGTCATCTTAGTTTTGCCAGCAGGATAAAACATACATACAACCAATGATGACACACTATTAATGATACAACAATCTAGCTTCTTATAAACTAGTTTTTTTATTTGGCAAACTTTCCATTTTGTTTTCATTCTGGTTTTCTTTCATTTCTTTTTTCTCTTTCCTTTATTTTTTTCTTTCTTTACGTTTTTGTTGCTTATGTACTGTCTGTCTGAATTTCTTTCCTTTCTTCCTTTTTTGCCTCTTGCAGACATGAATCTTTTGATTGCCACTCAAATTTCAGAACTGACTGTTTTTATTATTAGGTTTTTTTTTTCAGCTTTAGTTCTCAAACCATTGCATTTGTTTCATAAATTTCTTTTCTTTTTTCTGTTTGTCTTATTCTCTATCATATTTTACCTTGGTTAAATGATGTCCATGTTAATATTCATAAATTATTTCTGTACATTTCACCAATGAATTGTCATCGTATAGTCATAGGATTAGACAGAAGATGGTAGCTGCTATATTAAGTTAGTATGTATTAGTCAGTTTATCATATTTTTTTAATCCTTTTACTGATCGGAATCATTGGACTGTGGTTTTGCTAAGGCACTACATGGAAGGGTTTTAGTTGATCATATTGATTCCAGTACTTATTGTTTTATTTATCTCTAATAATTCTCTAAGTTATATATGAATGACAACCTTCTGCATAGTTTCCATCTACCAAATTATTTTCACAAAGCTTTGGCCAACTAGAGCCTACTGATGAAGACACTAACCCATTGTGTTATGTATAGGATCAAACTTGAAACCACATAGTTTCAAAGCAAACTTCTTAGCTGCATGGCTATAATTGCACCTTTTTAATAGTTATACTAAGTGGGAAAATGTGTGTGGTTAAGTTGACAGACTTTTGGACATTCACTTTGTGTCACTGCATTGTGGCTATGTTTTTTAATCCCCAATTGTTAAGTCTTCTTTTTTGTAAATAGGTTCTATGTGGAAGTGCAGCACAAGTGTTGTAGGCAGGAAGGAAAATTTTTTTAATTGATGAGTATTTGATTATTTAATAATGTTGAATTTGATACACTAGTGTTCCTATCCAAAGAAAGGGATATCGCTTCACATTTAAACATTGAGAAGCTGGAATAATTAATCTGCAGCACACTTCCTGGCATGCAGAGGTAGTTAGCATAGACAGGAAATATGTCATAAAATATCTTGCACAAGTTCAGTTCGACAGTTACTCTCAATAATATTACAGATCTACTCCACCCCATCAACACACTAATTATTCCTAATTCTTGCTAAGTGTTGATTGAATCACAAGAAATGAATTTATGAAAGCTAAGTCAGAAGAACTTATGATCCTCCTTGCCAGAGATTATAAATTCAAATTCTACTGTTATTAGATAAACTTAGAGTGATGACATTTGGTTCAGTACTAATCAAGTATCTTAACAACTCAATTATTGTTACTAATTAAGAATTAGCTGCTAAGATTTAAATATAAATGATTAGACACAATGTCTAATCATTTATAAACAGTTATTCAAAGCCTAAAAGAAGATAACAGATTCAATATGTCCTATCAGAAGACAAAGTACTCTTTTTTGCCTCAAATTGCTGCTTATAATGTCTATTATTATTTTTTTTTTTAATTATAATTGAGTTTAGGAATAGGGTTAAAATAAACTCTAACCATTAACTTACTCCACATCATAAATGAATGCTCTTAGATTATTGTTTCTGAAATAGTGAAATAATTTTGTGTCTTCTCCATATTTCTATGACATTGTCATCCTTCATCCTTGTTCATAGTATGGCATTCCAGAGTTGTTACGAAAAACAAGACAAATTCCAGTGAAAAGGTCTTGCTTTATTTTTCTGCAGCATCAGTTAAATGTATTTGTAATGAAAACAGGAAATGTACTGGATCTATTTCTCTTTTCGACCGAAATAGCAATAGAATTAGCTTTAACCTAGTGTGTGTGTGTGTGTGTGTGTGGTAGGGTATTTCTGTCTTTAAAAATTGCATTTTATTCATCCTCATCCCCCAGTTAAATTTTGGAGATATTTCTGCTTTGTTTTTAGACAAAGGCAGCAGACATGTCAAGTAAATTAAACTGCCTCAATCTAAGTTAATATCATTCCATACCCCATAATGGCACTCCACTAGAAATGTCAGCTCATGTGTTCAACTTTCTGCTTCCAAGTAATTTCAGTAACATTATTTGACATAATAGCGCTGGCCATATTAATTGCTAACAAGTCTCTTGTTGTTATTTCTTCATATTTAAAATGGTATAAACTTTCAGGCTGAATCACTCTATGATTGTGATACAGCACTTGATAATGTACCTCAAATATCTAGTTCAAATATTTACTGTCACTCTGCACTTTATTGCCAATGATTAGTCAGGCACCATCACAAGTCTCTGCATCTATATGACTGTTACTCTTCCTCCCACATTTTTATATGCCAGCAATTTTGTAATATATTCTCCATGTTGAATAGAAATAGTAACTTGTGTCTATTTATGCTTTGTTTACAATCATATTCAAGTTCCAAATATTTTTTAAAATAGATGCATATTACTGGCTAAAAGTGCTAAAAAGTGTTTGGAGTTCTATCAAAATCTTGGAAAATATATATATGTAAAAGTTGGCTGTCTGAGAAAACTACTGATTGTATTGGTTGAAAACATAAAAAGAGGCTTGTAGAATTTAGAGCCATTTTATTTTGCTCTAATTTCCTCAGGCTGTGCATTCAAAATGCTCCAGCTTAGCCAGAATTGAATAATTTCATTCTTTCTCATCCTATCATAGCTAGTATGTATATAAATATTGATTTTTTTTTAAACAGTGGCATGAGGCCACAAATTTGAGAGGACAAGGTAGAGAGAATTGAATTGACTATACTTATTTTATTGATATTAGGCAGATGTAAAGTTAGCATTCAGATTATTCTGTCAAATGTAATGCTTATTTATTCACATTATTTTGAATTAATCATGCATTGTCTTGTAGCTTCAAGATTTCAATGATGTGATTGTTTATTTTTTGAATGACATTGTTGAGTAGGTGTGAGAGATTGGATCTGGTCAGTTTGAACATAAAACAGGTAGAAAGGCATTGTCTCCAGGCAAATTTGTCAGAACAAAGCTTGTCAATCAAATATGTATTTTTAAAAAAGTACAAATTCTGAAAAATAAAGCTAAGGGAACTGGTTCATGTTATTGAGAAAATGGAACTAAAACCTGTAATTATCATTGGGAAATGGTTCAATAAATATGCATACAAAGTTATGTCCCTATGGATTTACTCTTGCTGTGAAATTAAGCCTTCTTTGGTTAGAAAAAAGGTTTTCTTAACAGCATGGAATTCAAATTGAGCCACCTTGTTTTGCTGCCCTTATGGCTGATTAAGTTTTGCTTATCTGAATTTTCCTGTTATTGTAACATGTGCTATATGATAGCAACACCAAGAAAGGTAGAAGAAATAGAGATTGCATGAGATATATTTACACAGGCATTAATTTGGAAAATGGAAAGATTTGCATTCTTATTTTTCCCAAGTTGTTAAACATTTGTAGCGGCAGGCTACTTATTAGAATGTGACCAATAGTTATTATGAATGGCAATGTAGGTTATGAATTAAAAATAAGTGTCCAGACAGTCATACCTATATGAATTACAATTTTATTATGAATAAATTTTTGATTCTGACTAAGTATGTAATCTTTGTGTTTTATTAGCATTTCATTTATAATCAAGTTCAAGGATTCTAATGTTTATAACAGTTTTGATTAAAAACTTGGACAACTCACAATCATTGCTTGTTTTCCATTTTGGATTCTTTTGTTTATTTTACTGGTTTCAGTCATTTTTAGCATTATAGACCATGCTCCAGCATGGCCACAATTAGTACTTAATATCATGTGTTCTGTCAATTTATTTGCTAAGCTTCTATACTATCCAAATAATTTCATGATAAATCATAAATAATTTGTACTATGTTAAAGAAAATTAAATCTCTTTAAATCTTGTTTGAAATTTTTAAAAAATAAATAAAACAGGAATTTCTGAATTTTTCAGATTTTTAAAAATAATTTTTACCTTTCAGATAGATATTAAAATGTGTCTGGGTTTGTTATTACACAGAATTACAGTGGGATCCAAACAAGCATTGGCTTAATCTCTTGTCTATCTCACTCTTCAAATAGTTTTGCCCCAACCTCTAAGGAAGGTGGTTATTGTTGAATTGTACAAATATTAGCATAAAGATGTCAGCTATAACTGTGGCCTGTAAATATATTGAAGTATAAATGTTGTGTCATCTTTATTGGGTCATTAGTTAGTCACATAGAACGGAACATGCAGACAAGAGATACTCTACATGGTTGCTTGACCTGCTTGAAATAATCAAGCCCTCCTCAAATTACACCCTGTTGCCTTAAGAGGACATATCAGAAATTTCATTGAGGTATACTGTTCATAAAGAAAGATGATGGTCATGGCTTGACTATCTTTAATCTATACGTTTGAGTAGGACTGATTTAAGAGTGCAGACTTTCCAGTCAGTCTGCCAGAGCTCATTCTTGAAGTTTTAGACATGTCTTCAAATTTCTATAAAGTAAAATAATCAGGAATTGAACTTGTGTAACAGACTTAGATCCCTATGAGTTTAGTATAACTTTTAGGTGCGCACTTACACACACGTGCACACATGCATGTGTGTCTATACATATTTTACTTGTTTCAGTCATTTGACTGTGGCCATGCTGGAGCACTGAATGTTACATCTTAGCACCTCGGACCAATGCGTTACCTACACATTTTGTGGCCATAGTTGGTATCAGATATGGATTTAATGAATGTCTGTTTTGTCTTTTGCTTTTTTTTTTTTTTTAAGAAACAAAGAATAAAATTAAGGACAAATTTGAAGATTAGCACTGACTGATATTACGATAAACCAAGGAGGTCCACATTGGATGATATGATTTTAGATGTCTAGTGGAAAACACTTCATCTTTGATTATAGGTCTGGTTAATCAGAACTAACATGAGGCTAGTGTTAGAAGTCTTTCATCGTCAAGGGAATCCTAGAACATTACATTTAAAGTGAAGGTTTGTGGCATTGTATTAGAGCTTTAATATATTTTTTTTATATAAATCTTAATGATGAAGCAAAGATGTGTCAATTGTTCTGCTGGATGGATCAACAGTGAGAAATTGTAGTCTCTCTTTGTTTTGTTGGAAAGTTTATTTGGTATTGCTGGTAGAACTATAAATATGAGTTACTGTCTGCTAAATTTGCTGACTTCAGCTCTGATACATATCACTATGTACTTAATCTATACCGTTCTTTTAGCATTTGATTCTATAGAACTCCTGGCCGCCTCTCTTATTCAGACCATATCCATTCATAATCTTCAAAGACTTCTTATTTTCAGTACCCCTTCATTCTCCATGCCTGTATGATTGATTCAGATATTTTCTCTTTCTAATTTAATATTTACTTATTCACAGATCCAGCCTTTCTACATGTAGAGTTGTTGATATTGACATGTCAGCTGATATTTTTCCTTCTGATGTAGATCTGATCTGTGGAAAATTTCAATCCTGTTAGTCATTATTGTTGTTAGGAGCACCCTATAAATCAACATCAGAATATGCCATACTTCCATCTTCCCATCTTCACTGAAACCATGATGGCAGGCAGTGTTTGGGCCATGTGTGTTGCTGTAGGATTGTCAGGGCATGTTGCATTTGTTTTTCATGTTTGGTTTGTTCTTACATAGCTGTTCCATTTATATTTATGTATATGAGGGGGTGCTGAAAAGTTCCTGGCTTTGAGGGTATCATGAAAGGCCTGGTTAGAGGCCCACCTTTGTGAGTCCTTTTACTGAAGGATCACTGCAATAAGTGTGTGAATCCAGGAGGGAAATATGTTGAATAAAATCATAATTAACTGATCCTCCAGTACTTTCTTTTATCCAAAGCCAGGAACTTTTCAGCCCCTGCCCCCATCCCCAAATTTCAGAGCTTGTGTCATTAGTAGGAAATATTATTATTATTATTATTATTATTATTATTATTATTATTATTATTATTATTATTATATCCTGAGTTCAGATCCCACCAAGATCAACTTTGCCTTTCATCCTTTTGTGGTCAACAAAATAAAGTACCTGTCAAATACTGCTGTCAGTGATACTAACTAATGCCTTCCCTTAAAATTGCTGACCTTGTACTTAAATCAGAAACTATTATTATTATTATTATTATTATTATTATTATTATCATTACTATTATTATTACTAGAAATCATCACCAACATCTACATTAGTATTTTTATAATTTTTCCCTTTTTTGATCCAAGAATCTTTAAACTACATCTTACTGTCTTTAGGAGCAAATTGTAGCTCATAATTCTGTGTCTTAAAACTTTTTATATTTTATTTAGCATTTAATCAAAATCTTATTGTCTTGCTTCTGTTAATAACGTAGATTTTTAGAGATATTTCATTCTAATTTAGTTATCTAAAAATCTTAACACCATTATCTTTACTGACTACATACTTGCCACCACCTGCTTCATATCCCAATTATCTCCCATCTAGTCGTCGTCTTCCTTGATCTCAATTTTAGTGTCCCCATGTGTTGCAATGCTAAATATTCCTCATTAATTTCACGATTACAATAATGAATCTCTTAGAGACATTGGATGGTAACATCTTAATAGATTTTGATATCCTTAAACTGTGTGGTTGACGTTGGTACCATTTTTCTGTTCATTCTCATTAACACTTTCCACACAAGGGAGACCCTGCTACTGTAGTTTTCAATCTAATTTTTTGTGCTTTCTCAGTTGTGTTGCACTTTAACCTTCTTTTTGTTTTTCCCTTTTGCACATTTTAAACTGAAGAGACTTGGTAGGTTTGTGTATTCAAGTTAGTTGTAGTTTTGTTTTATGTTTTTTTTCTCAGGGCCTGTTCATATAATATACTGCCAATGTCAGTTCTTCAGCTGAGTGCCTCAGGTCTGATTTCTTATCCTTGACCTTGATTAATTGAGCTCCATTCATTTCTCTAGCTCCTTAAAAAAAAATGTCCTATATTTTCTTTTCTTGTCTAGTATTAATTCTCTTGCTACAATAATTCTTTCATCTTCCCCTAATCTCTTCCAACAATAATTTTATACTCTTTCTTACATGCTTATGCTGTGCTATTTTTTATCACTTTATACATATTCTTAGCAGTTAATTATTCTTCTCTCTACTATTATTCTAACAATATAGATCTTGATAATATACCAAAGGGTGTAATATTCCATATATGGGTATCCTTTTAAAGGGATTAGTGGTGAGTTCTTATCTAAACTAATCTCTTCCTTATTCCATTTTAGGACTTCTCTGTTATATCATGAAAGAGATATAATCCATGTGTTGGTGGTTAGAATATTATTTTTATCATTTGGTTTAGCTTTAATTGTTAATTTTAACCTTCTCAAAGTATTTCCTTCTAAAACATGCATGAAAGTTACCTTTATCTACTCTAACTCTTATACTGTTAGCCTTTGTATCTCCATATTTTATGATTTCCTCATCTTGTAATTGTATCCCATTATGTTCTAGTTGCTTTTCCTTTCATTATTAAACTCCACATTTTAACAAACAAACAAAAAATTCCATTTCAATATTTTCCCTACACCCATATTTGTACAAAAGTATCTATATGGTCTTCTTTGCAAAAAGTTTCAGTTTCATGTCATTCATAAGAATGATTGCCTTTAGTTATATACATGTTCCTTACCGTACTTAGTAGCAATGTTAAAAGTATTACACGTATATAAAATTTCAGAGGTAAAAGGAACAAGTTGAAAGATTCCTCCATTCATCTTAATACTTCCGCCCCTTCACCAGAATAGCTTAATTTTGTTTTCCATTTATTCACACTCTTTCAATTAACTTTTTTCTTTTTATATCCTATGTTATCCCTGCCATCTCTCTAAGTATTCTATTATCTTTGGCATCCTTTCTGCTCTAGTGATATTATATATCTTGGCTGTCTGCATATTTATGTGTAGCATTAGCTATTATACCTGTCAGTAACTTCCACATTGTTGGGAGACATAGCAGTTTAAAATAGTCAGCTGTATTGCATTTGTTTAGGTCCTTCAAACACAGAGTAATTTTACCTTGTGCCATCATTCTTGCTGAGGTTGTCTATATATCTGTTAATTGTTAAGTTACTTTCATATAACAGAAAGTTGGAATTTTTAACCAATCCATTTACACCCCATCCCCCCAATACTAAACACTTTTCAGTTGGGTGTCTTACTGCAATATATCTATATGTATTCTTCTGTTTATATGGTCAGATTTGTTGATATTTCTTACAACTTGGCATAGTATCTCTTATTATTATTATTATTATTATTATTATTATTATTATTATTGAGTGAGAAAACAGTGCATGCCATCAAAGTGACACTGGGGTACAATTATACAAAGCTCAATATACCCATCACGACTACCCATCTGATAAGAGTACACCAGGCACATGCATCACAACCACATGTACGTGACATGGTAATCTTATATCAAGTTAAACAGTGCATGACCTTGCAGGTGGGGCCCAGTTAGAGTTTTCGTCAGGTTGAGTAGCCCATCCCACTCAAAAGGTTCCTTTATTAAAGTTTGTTTAAGGATGATGATTGAAACACCCATGTTTCCAGAGATGAATAATTCAAAACCCAAAGAATTCTTCTCAACACATGGCTATGATGCTCCCCTACTACTTCTACTCATGATCAGAGATGCACATATCGTCAGTCACTAAGGGACATGCTCAACTGGTTATGGTCAAACAACTGACAAGCAAGTCTGTGGTATTGAGCAGAATATTTACTGTAGCCCATCTTTTATACCAAGACAAAACAACGTACATGATAACACTTCCAGTCAGTTAAGATCAGAAGCCATGAGAGCCACTGCCTGGTATTTTATTATTATTATTATTATTATTTTTATTCATAATTAATTATGGCATTTGTATTGTTCCAGTTCCTGCTTATTTCATTATTTACTCTGTGGAACATAGTTCCTTATTTTCTAATCTTTTGTTTAAGTTTTCTAAATTTGGTTGCTTGAGTCCTGAGTTTCTATTTAAGTTCCTCTCTATTATGGCAGAGTGTCTCTTTTTTCAAAGATCAAAGACCATGATGCATTTTCAATATTCCATTCTTATATCCTTCTCTTGTAAAACATGAAAGTACCTACACAATCTTTTGTGCTGTTTTTGTTTGCTTCTGTTAGTTCTGTTTTAATTTTTGCTTTCTTTGTTACGGCAGCGTTTAGTAACCTGTTTGCCTGTATAATATTATAAACCTATTGTATCCTGCTTTCATTAACTTTATCTGTGACTAAATCTTTCTGATTATCTGTTTAATAGAATCTTATCCAAATTCACCTTTTATAAAGTCGTCTTCTATTCTTGTTGTGTCTTTGTTTCCTCAATTGTCCATCCATTTTTCTCACCATTCACTTCTTTTGGTAGATATTTTAAGGCTTTTCATGCAGTTCATTTCCTTATTTTCTGTTATTAGTTATTGAATAGGCATCTTCTATTATAGTCTGTGAGTAGAATTTGGGAGATGTAAAATGTAATCTAATTAACAGTTGGGGTGGATGTACCAAAAGCAGTGTAGCAAGAGTAAGAATGAGATGGAATAAAATTCAGGGAGCTATTACTTTTCTGATAAAAAGGAGTTTCTCTTTACAGTTAAAGAGAAGACTGTTTGATGCCTGTTGTTGCATTGTAGCAAGATATGGATTTTAAAATACAGAATATTTGTAACGGCTAGAAATAAATGATGGAAATATGTGCTACTGGTTGTATAATGTTTAGTATACATGGAATGATGGAGGTATAAATGAATTAAGAGAGAAACTGGGGATAAGAGAAATTGCATATAGTGTGCAAGAAAGATAGTGCTGTGATGTCTATAAAGAATGTCACTTTGTAATTAAGAAGTGGTGTGTGTGTGTCTGTCTGTCTGTGTCCATGCCCATGCTCATGCATATGTGTGTATTTGTTTCTTTTCTTGACATTGTGCGATATTTGTCAACTAATATCACCGTCATACAAGTGGTGTGATTCATTTGCAACCTTTTGTGATTTGCTTTCATATTTGAAAGACCGAGGGAAATATTACGTTGTCTGGTAAAAAATGGAAGTCAGTAAAAGGAAGGGCATCTGACCCTAGAAAATCTGTCACAGTGAATTTTGTCTGACCCATACAAGCATAGAAAAGTGAATGGTGCTGATGATGATATATATACATATATATAAATATAGTGGTTCAGCAAAAGAGACCGATAGAATAAGTACTAGGCTTACAAAGAATAAGTCCTGGGGTCGATTTGCTCGACTAAAGGTGGTGCTCCAGCATGGCCACAGTCAAATGACTGAAACAAGTAAAAGAGTATCTATCTTTTGCTAATGTATATTGAGAAAAGACATAAACATCAACAAAAAAGTCAAAAGATTGATGATTTACAAATGAAGTTTAAGTTGTTCCATATTCAGTTAGACATTCCTTTATCTCTCTCACTGTCAAACATACAGTGAACCTACAATTGGCTTGCTTGGACCTATCATCAATGATGCTTTCTGTCACAAAGTGTGATATATAAAAGAAATAACACAAGTATTTATGGTTGACTTTAATTCTGTTGTCACTCGTAAAATAAAATGGTAACCATGGGTGCCAAAGAAAAATTTATTTTTATTGTTATTGTTATGGTCATTTCATCTTCTTACCTGTTTGGATCTGTAGGAAGGGTCTACGTAGTTGAGACTAATTTTCATTCTTTATTGATTATAAATAATAGAATTGATCCACTTCATAATTAATAAACATTTTTTTACATCTGTGCATGACTTCTAGATGTCTAAGTGATGAGTTAAATAAACCTTTAAGGTATCTGATTTGGTGTATCACATAGTTATTGGTGTTAGTAGCAGAGGTGGATGGTAGATGTTTTAAGAGACAGTTTAATGATGTAATAAAATTCATTACAATACTAGGCCATCACCTTTGTGTGATAGGCTGGTAAAATGTTACCTAATTAGTCTCCTGTATATTGCCACTCATCTTTCTTGATTAGTTTGGGCACTAATTTCCATCTTATCAAACAGCTGTTAGCATTTCACCAGGTTGTTTATTGGACTAGTTTGTCATGCTCCCTAATCTCATGTTCATCCCAACCTGCCTTGTCTAGCAGTGATAGTATTTTATGTCTTTAACATTTGACATCAATATTAAATAATTAAGTTTTTATCACTTATTTTCCTCTCATAATTCTACATCAGCAGTAATGGCAATTTTGAGCAATTAAGGTGTTTTGCAATAAAAATGGTATAAACTAGCTTCTTTTGAACAAGATGAATTATGTTACATAAATTGCCAGGAGGTTTTTGTTGCCTTCTTTAGCTCTGTGAGCATATTTGACTTGATACTTGTAAATTAACAAAACAGGCTGGAGTCAATAAAGAAGGTTGGATGCAATTGTTCTTTCAACTGCTAGGCTGTGGCACTTTTTCACACAGCTATCCTCATCCATTCTCGCCAAATGACCATACCAGCACAATCGTCTCTCTTGCACACCACAACTGATGCTTCTTAGGTCCAACTTTTCTCTCAAGGTACTTACACTCTGTCGAGTATGCACACTGACATTACACATCCATCGGAGCATACTGGCTTCATTCCTTGCGAGCTTACACATTTCCTCAGCAGTCACAGCCCATGTTTCACTGCCATGTAGCATGAGATTAATAATTTCCTCTGTAAAATTATTTACCTTCCTTTCTTCTACCAGTTTTTTGTTCAGATTTTCCTGATAGTATTACACCCTCACGTGATGAAATATCTCTAAATACTTTGTTGATAACTTCATGGTTTCTTATGATGGTAATTTGCATGGCTTCATACTACAGCAATACATGCTAACTATTAATTTTCTTCCAAAAATGGCTTGAGTACCTTCAAGTAAAAAGTTCAAAATTTTGGTAACATTTGATTGAAAAATTCACAAGAAGGTTATTGATGCTGGTACCTGAAGTAAGTCTGTAAGAATAGAATTCCTTGTATTCTCATCAAGAAAGTAAATTTTATCATGTTTATCTGTTATAAGTTTAAGACTTGTGTCTTTACCAACATCTGCAGGTTCTAGGTCACAGATACCTTCATTAGACAGTAATGATAAAAACTCAGTAAGACTTTGCTTCATTTTTGGCAGATATGTTTAGTGAGTTTAAGTAACCATTCTGTGTATAATTCCTTGCTAAACAGTCAGTAGTTGCTTCACAGAATTTACCATTGAATCTAGATTGTACCATAGTAAGCTGCACTAGTAAAAATATTTGGACGATAACTGCCACCACTGTAAACTTATTCTGCTCTGCACTTCTCAGTGCTTAGTCATTGTAAAACACCTGCTACATTTCCTGCTGCTATCTTAAATACCTATGTGGAAACAGAAGGGAGATAAATCAACATGACTTTCATTTGAAGTTGTAGGTTCAGTTTGTTGAGAAATTACTGTTGCACAATATTATCTGTTACCATCATCATTTGTCCATTTTTCCAGGCCAACATGGGTTGGACAGGTCACACAGTATCTCCTCACTGCCCACCACAGTCTTTCTACATCAGGCACACACAGCAATAGAGAAATACCAGCCAACTCTACTGTTGTGTCATTAATTTGGCAGGGTTTTTATAACCAGATGCTCTTTCCATCACCAACACTTCACAGCATGAACTGATGTCCTAAAACCACCTTAGTTACGTTTGTACATGTGGAGCACTGTCCTTGCCTCCTTGCCCTGTCAAGCATTTCCCCCACATCTCATCCCCGTACACCCACCACTTCTCTAAGTAGTGGCTTCTGAAATCACTTGAGAGCAGAATAGACACATAATACATCTCTCTCTCTCTCTCTCCTGTACCATTTCCATTTCTCATTGCCTGCCCTAATTCCATCAATCACCTCCTTTTCTCCTTCAGCTGTTGCTCTTTTCTGCTATATTCCATTCTTAACACCTCTCTTATCTACTGTCACTGTCAATGCCTTTTCACATCTACCATCACACCCCACTTACCATAGTCCCCCCCCCCCCGACATCTCCCAAGCCACTCCTATATTTCTTTCCATCACTTGTTACATGTACCCCTATCCCCTCTCCACAATCCACTGTATTTTGATATGCTCTAACATCCCACCACTACTTATGTCTTTCCAGCTTTCCAATTATTCAGCTTTGTCTTTCCATCATGCTTAAGCCTCTCCAATACCTGGCATAGAATCTTACTCCTCTCAAATACTACCCCCTCCCTATATAGTTGAGGTTTTTGCCTTAATTTTCCTTTCCCTCCTTTTTCCTTCTTGTTCCTTTCTTTCTATTTGCATTGCAAGTTGCTTGGCAACTTCGCTTGTGCTGGTGGCATGAAAAAAGTACTAAGGTTGGCCTTAGAAAGGGCATCCAGCTGTAGAAACCACAACAAAGCGGACATTGGAGCGTGACATAGCCTATCAGCTCACTGGATCCTTTCAGGCCATCTAACCCATACCAGCATGGAAAACAAACATCTGACAATTATGATGATGATGATCAACACTAGACGGTGCTCTCAACTAAACTACAGACCCTTTTAAGCTGGATCAGGTTTTATTCAGTTGCTACTCTTCTAAATATTTTTCTCTTGCTCTGATATATTTTTCAATATTGGAGTGAGAGGAGAGCAGAGTACATGTGTTTGCAGTATAGAAGTATTGCTACCTCATGAATCTCTAAATAATCATTAATAAAAAAGGATGATAATGGAATTATTCTTTTCTATATCATTAGCATCCTAGGCTGAGCAACTATGTCTCTCCATAACACTACTGTACTCATTGATATAAGAAGATATTGTCACATGGGCTAATCACTCTCTAGTATGATTGTGTGGATAGGAGCATTGGTTATCAGTGTGAGCATATTTGAGAGTTGGTCAGATATGTGTGGTCATCTCAAGTAGTTTTAGCCAAGAGATTTTTACTAATTGAATGGTGATGCATCACACATATCTCACTATTAGTAAATAGAAAGAAGAAATGATAGATATGAGAGAGAGATAATGATGAAAGAAGACAAATCAAGTGGCGTTTTAAAATTGAAATGTTTAATTGAAGATTCTTTGCTTGATTCAACCATTTGCCTTCTTGAAACTTCAACTCCAAATATACATCTTACCAACAAACTCTATCTTTGTGCACCTTTAATTTAGAGAATTTTGCCTGTCAAAAGATAGCCATGTCATTGAATATTCATATATATGTACACAGCTTTCAGAAATGCACTTATGTAAAACATTCACTAAAGAAAGCAAAAACATTCAAAACAATAGGAAATATTTGCTTTTTGAACTGAAATACTTTGTTGTTTTTCCCCACTTCCCCCGTTTTGCTCCCATTATCTCCAAATTTGTTTAAATAGCTTTTGTCAATATCCTTGTTAAGGTGTTAGGAATCAGCATGTGTGTGTGTGTTATGAAAATTCTTTTCAGAAAGTCTTTGAAATTGTATTTCTAAAAATATCAGTGAGCTAAGACATACATGTAGAATTTTTCTTTTTGATTCTTAATTTTGTGATTCCTTCCACAGTCTGCATTATTGTGATGAGTGATGTAAAATGTTGGAGAATCACATATTACTAACAGATGTTGCACATTGTCTGCTCATTGCAGATGTATTCACTTGACAGTTAAACTATATCATCATACTTACATACACTTAAATACATACACACACATTTTTGTTTTACACATGTCTATATAATGATTATATGTAATGTATATTCATATGTGTAATGATATGTTTGAAATATTAAACTTCATGGATGTGTAGCTCAAAATATTGAGTATCCTTTTGTTTTAGTAAACTAAAAATAAACTTCTCATATTCTCATTCTCTCTCTCTCTCTCTCTCTCTCTCTCTCTCTCTCTCTCTCTCTCTCTCTCTCTCTCTCTCTCTCTCTCTCTCTCTCTCTCTCTCTCTCTCTCTCTCTCTCTCTCAATGCACATACATATCATGCTATACAGCATGCTACATAGCTATTTTGTGAGAGAGTCTCTGTTGTCATTTGAAGTATTTAATATAAAATTTAAATTCCCCAAACAAACTTCAGATGGAATTTGAAAGAGATTTAACTGCTATTTTAGCAGATAAAGTGTCCACATAAAGGTTTCGATTAAAAGATGTTATTACCAGAAACATGGTACAAGAAACTAAAAAAAAAAAACCCCTGTTTTTGGTGGCATGGCAGTCTACATATATAGATGTGTATATATTGTATGTATATAGATATATATATTATGTATTTATATATTTTCATTATATATAAATACATATATATTTATGTATTTTATATATATATATATATGTATATATAAATACATATTATATTTATGTATTCTATATATATATATATATATATATATATATATATATATATATATATATATATATGAATACATATTATGTATTTTATATATATATATATATATATATATATATATATATATATATATGAATACATATTATGTATTTTATATATATATATATATATATATATATATGAATACATATTATGTATTTTATATATATATATATATATATATATATATATATATATATGAATACATATTATGTATTATGCATATATATATATATATATATATATATATATATGAATACATATTATGTATTATACATATATGTGTGTATATATATATATATATATATATATATATATATATATATATATATATATACACACTCTTTACTCTTTTACCTGTTTCAGTCATTTGACTGTGGCCATGCTGGAGCACCGCCTTTAGTCGAGCAAATCGACCCCAGGACTTATTCTTTGTAAGCCTAGGAATTATTCTATCGGTCTCTTTTGCCGAGCCGCTAAGTTACGGGGACATAAATACACCAGCATCGGTTATCAAGCAATGTTGGTGGTCAAACACAGACACACAAACATATACACACACACATACAGATACATATATATAAATATATATATATATATATATATATATATATATATATATACACACACACACACGACTGGCTTCTTTCAGTTTCCATCTACCAGATCCACTCACAAGGCTTTGGTCGGCCTGAAGCTATCGTAGAAGACACTTGCCCAAGGTGTCACACAGTGGGACTGAACCAGAACCATGTGGTTCGTAAGCAAGCTACTTACCACACAGCCACTCCTATATATATAAATACATATATATTTCATTTTATTTTTATATACTTTATATATACATTATATATATACATATATATTTTATTATGTATGTATATTTTATATCTTTTTATATATTATTTATTGATATATATATTATATATTTTTATATATTCATGTGTATATATATATATATATATATAATAATATTAGGGACAAATCCAAAATTACAGGTAAAAAACTCAATTAAAATCAATTTATAAAAAATTAAAATTAAATTGAGCCTTATAGATAAAGTATATATAAAATATATAGTTTTAGGGAAAATAACCAATTTTCAAGAACTCATCGATGAAAATCCACTATCACATATAGAAAAATTAATAATTAAAAGCACAATAAATGAGTATAATATAAAGTAAAGTAAATATCATAAGATAAATATAATAAAAGGATTACACGTGTTTCATAACCAATTTTCAAATAGAAAAGAAATTTAAATCGATTAAAATCAATTGAAATTATCGAAAATAAATTCTATTCAAAAATATAGCTACTCGTCAGATCGTAAGTAGAACAATAATTAGATATATATCTCAACCAACAATAAGTACCAAATGAATTAATATGAAATACTTATTATATAAAGATAGAAAAATTATTTAAAAAATATCATAATATCAAAATAATAACCATTCAATAATCATCCCTTCATCCATTATAATAACATGTATATTATATACAAAAAACATCTTACATAAATTATCATTGTTTTAAATTATCATTGTTTTAAATACAAGTTGAACGAAGTTTAAGTTTAA